>NW_007729031.1:0-18231 GCF_000696425.1 Galeopterus variegatus
GATGGGCCATAATAATAATATACAGTGTATATTGACAAAATAAAAATTTAACGAAAAAAAAAAAAGAAATGTATTAAAGGGCATTCATATTGGAAAAGATGAAGTGAAATATGTCACTATTCACAGATGACATGATCTTATACATAGAAAAACCCACAACTTCTACCAAAAACCTCCTAGAGCTCATAAATAAATTCAGTAAAATTGCAGGATGCAAAATAAACATGCAAAAATCAATAGAGTTTTTATACACCAATGGTAAACAAGCAGTAAAAGAAATTAAGAAAGCAAGCCCATTTACAATAGCTACCAAAAGAATAAAATACCTAGGAATAAATTTAACCAAAGAGGTGAAAGGTCTCTATAATGAGAACTGCAAAGCACTGCTGAAAGAGATTAAAGAGGACACCAAAAGATGGAAAGACATTCCATGTTAATGGATTGGAAGAAATAATATTATGAAAATGTCCATACTACCCAAAGCGATCTACAGGTTCAATGCAATCCCCATCAAAATACCAAATGACATTCTTCACAGGAATAGAAAAAAAATGCCCCCAAATTCGTATGGAACAACAAAAGACTCCTAACAGACAAAGCAATCTTGAGTGAAAAAAATAAAACTGGAGGCATTATACTATCTGAATTCAAACTACTCTACAAAGCTATAGTAACCAAAACATCATGCACTGACATAAAAACAGGCACTTGGATCAAGGGAACAGAATAGAGAACCCAGAAATCAACCCATGTACTAACAACCAACTTATTGCCAACAAAGGCAACAAGCACATATACTGGGGAAAGGACAGCTTCTTCAGTAAATGAAGCTGGAAAAACTGAATGTCCATGTTTAGAATAATGAAACTAGATCTATAAAATCCTTATAAATGTCTTTCATTTATAAATTCTGATAACTTAATCAATATGTCATTCCTTGACTTTCCAGGTGTTAGGGTCAACACATGCCCATAAAATCTCCTAAAATGTTGCTGGTCAAAATTATTGTTTTCTTACCATTATTCCATGGCTCTCCTTAAGGCCATTTATTTGGCAGCATTTAGTGGGAAAAATAAAGATGCTGTATGGCACCAGTGAGATAGAATTAATGCACTTCAACATTTTGCAATACTGTAATCAGGCATTGTAGGCTAAAAAATAAATAAGTAAATAAAAGAAAGAAAAAAAGAAACAACAATCACAATAATTTGCTGAACTTTCAAAAGGAAAGAAAACTGAGGTTACCAGAGATGGGAAAGCAGGAGGGAGAGGGAGGGTAAGGGAAGAATTGGTAAAGGGACACTAAATATGATTGCATTGTGTAATGTTAAATATACTAATTATCCTGATTTAAGCATCACATATTACACACAGGTACTGATATTCAATTCTCCATTCCACTTATACGTACAATCAACTATGTTACAATAAAAAATAAATAAAATTTTAAAAAGTTAAAAAAAAGAAACTAGACCCATAAATCTCACCATATAACAAAGTCAACTCAAAATAGATTAAAGTCTTAACTGTAAGACCTGAAACTATAAAAGTCTTAGAAGAAAACACAGGGGAAACACTTCAGGATGTGGAACAGGGCAAAGGCTTTATGAATAAGACCCCAAAAGCACAAGCAACAAAGGAAAAAAATAAACAAACGAGATTATATCAATCTAAAAGGCTTCTGCACAACAAAGGAAAGAATCAACAGAGTGAAAAGACAACCTACAGAATGGGAAATATATTTGCAAACTGCACATACAACAAGGAATTAATATCCAGCATATTCAAGGAACTCAAACAACTTAACAGTAAAAAAACAAGGAACCCATTTCAAAAAATGGGCAAAGGAGCTGAATAGGAATTTCTCATATGAAGATATTCGAATGGCCAACAGACACATGAAAAAATGCTCACCATCACTAATCAGGGAAATGTAAATCAAGATCACACTGAGATATCATCTCACCTCAGTTAGACTGGCTATTATCAAAAAGACTGAGAATAACAAATTCTGGAGAGGATGCAGAGGAAGGAGAACCTTTCTACACAGTTGATGGGACTGTAGTTTAGTGCAGCCATTATTGAAAACAGTATGGAGTTTTATCAGGCAACTACGGGTAGAACTACCACATGATCCCCCAATCCCACTACTGGGTATATATCCAAAGGAATGAAAATCAACATATCAAAGGGATATCTGCACTCCTGTGTTCAATGCAGCTCTATAATAAATCAAGATATGGAACCAATATAAATGTCCATAGGCAGATAACTGGATAAGGAAAATGTGGCATATATATACAATTGAATACTACTTATTCATAAAAAAGCATGACATTCTGCCATTTGCAGCAACATGGATGAGCTCAGAGAAGATTATCTTAAATGAAATAAGCCAGGCACAGAAATAGAAATATCACATGTCCTCACACATAAGTGGGAGCTACGAAAGAAAGGAGGGAAGGAAGGAAAGAATAAAGAAAGAACAAGAGAACCACAATAATACATTGAACTTTCAGAACGAGAGCTGGTCTATGGTACCGGAGGTGAGAAAGGGGGAGGCAGAGGGGAGTTAGGGAGAAATTAGGTAATGGACACAAAATGATTATGATTTGTAATAATGAACATGCTAATAATACTGACTTGATCATCACATATTGTAATCAAATACTGATAGTGAACTCTATACTCTATAAATATGTATAATCAATTTTGTTTCAAGTGTAAAATTTTAAAAAATAAAAATTAAAAATGATATGTATTGATTCTGCATATTTATTGGGTAGAGAATTATATTTCAAGTTTGATGATCAAATCAGGATAACTAGCATATTCATCACTGAAAAACTTAATAATTCTTTATAATATGAACTTTTAATCTCCCCTCTTCTAGTTGTTTGATAACATTCAGTAAATTATTGTTAATTGTAGGTGCCTGGCTCAACTGTATACCAATAGAATTTAATTTTTCTATCTAGCTATAATTTTGTGTCCATGACCAACTTTTTCCTATCCTTCTTCCCCTCTCCCCTTTCCCACCTTTGGCGATCACAGTTCTACTCTCTTCTAACAGATCAACTTATTATTATGTATCTATCTATTTATTTATTTATTCATTAGTTCCCACATATGAGTGAGAACATGTGGTATTTAGAAGTACCCTGTATTTATAGAGCAACTTGAATTTTTTAGTCTTGGTTCTATTTCTTTGTGTCCTACAGACAAATTCTCATCCTTTTTTGTACAAGATGGCCTTGTAAATGTTTAAAGACAGCTATGATCTCTTTCTTGAATATTCTTTTCCTTTTATTTCCTTCCTTTCTCTCCCTTTCCTTCTTTTCTCATCTTCAAACTAAACATTTCTAGTTTCCTCAAAAATTCCTCAAGTGACATTATTTTGACTGCCTTCTTCATCTTGATTACGTTTTGCCTATGGTCCCTTGTCATGTAATACCCAGAGGGAACTAAATATAATTTTCTAGATACTATCTGATGACTCATTTTAAGTATATGTTTTGACTAAAACAACCAAGAATAAATTAGTTCTTTGGCAACCACTGCATATTTTTGTCTGACAATGGAATTCCCTCCTTCCTAAAAGTCTAAAAATATGTCTCTAAAGTGGGATTCTCTCTGTCCTATGTGAGTGACTTTGGGGATGTAGATGCAGGAATTTATGAGATTCAGTTTATTATTTTAGCCCAGTAAGAACTTTCTCGGTCCTGAGTATATCATCCAGAATACTTACTACTATTATCAAGCTTTTTGTCAGCTTAAAACTTGATAACCATGCCTCCTCAATATTTGTTTAAGCAGTGGGTAAAACTGTAGGGGGAAAAAAAAAACAGTTGCATTTTTACATGCTGTATGATATATTCCTGCATTTGCCATTGACTAATCAGCATCTTTTGAATAAAAACATTCACCAGCTACAGATTCGCCTATACATATTAGCACATAGTATAGATATTTCCATCCTGTACTGAAAAACATCCAGGAGGCCCTGCCAAGTGTCTCGCTGAAGTACAAATCCACTGTTTACAGGATTTCCTTCATCTATCAATCTAGCAATCCTGTAAAAAAAGGGAAATAAGGTTAGAAGTGATTGATTACAAGATAAAAGTCATTCATATCTACCCTGGATCACTAGGCAGGCCTCAAGAAGAGCGGCTGTAAATGGAATCAAGGAAAGCAAGCGTAGTCAAAATTGGATAGATAAGACTATAGATTATTAACAGTCAATCTTCTCTTATATAGTACAGTACTAAAGGTGCCACTGGAATTCACAAAGGATTACTGTTACTAGATCTCTCAGGGTGTAGTTTCTCCTCTAATTTCTACTAAGAATGCGTTTGGTGATTAACCTTTTCTCTGGTTGCCCGCCATAAACCATAAGTAAAACAACACATTTGGGACAATTACCAAAAGAGTGTCTAATAAATATAATCCTCTGTACATAAGCTTGTTAATTTTCACTGTCTGGTTCCTCTGATATCACAGAAAAACAGAAAGCACATGCAGTTGGAAGAGCTTTAAAAAAAATGCGTGTTGTAAAAATGGGTCTATGTGCTTTTCAGTGTTTTTCTTCTGTTTGTCATCACTCTTGTTAACAACCTCTTCTCGGGTAACAATGCTTTGGCAATGACCCAGGATATTCTGTAAAGATGTCAAGGTAAATTTAGATAAATATTAGATTTTCCACATATTCTGGCAGCAAAGGTTGTTGTTCGGTATCAGTGCTGCTAGCAGTACTGAATATTCTGTGTGGCTGTGTGTTGGTCAGCAGATAACTTGGATAAAATATAGCCAATATAGTTAAGGCTAGCAAGAGAGTGATTGCCTTCCCAAGCCATTTTTTCAAAGTGTCTTCTTTCTTTTGTCTTTGACTCTCTCTTGAGATTTTTCTCTTTTCATTTCAAATGCCTTCGGCTGTGGAAGTGAAATTGAGTGTCACGCCTTTGACTCTAGGTTCAAGATATGGATAGTCTTTTTTTTTTTTTTTTTTTTTTTTACTGTCTTTTCTACATATGTCTGCATTCATCTCTGTAGATTTAACTTCCCTTGATATCTCTTGCACTTCTCTGTGAGTTCATATGCAGCTTCTTCTACACATTTCTATTCTGCTGAAGATTGATTACTCCTTCATTGTGCTACACTGTACCTTCCTACCTCTTTTCCAATTTCTCACCTCTACACTGTTAGCCATTTCTAAATAATGTTTAGTTTTTGTTTCAATCTTTGTCTCTACAAATATTTAACTAATTAGTTTCATTCATTTGTTCATTATTTCAACAAATTACAATAGAATAAGTGAATTGGTAATAGAGCATTATGCAAATTGCTAAAAAAGAGAATTGGTGATATAGGGGAGGGAAGACCTACTTGCCTGGGTCATCAAGAAAGGTTTCTCAGAGGAGGTAGCATTTTTACCCAGACTACAGGAATGGATAGGGCTTTATAAGTATTTAAAAAAGAAAAGGAGGACATATGAGTCAGAAGAAATGCCATATGTAGAGGCATTTAGGCATAGGCAGGTTGGTGTGTGGTGGGAAATATTGACAATTCAGGGTGGCTGGTGTAAAGTGAGAAGGAGAAGGTGGCTGGAAATGAGGATAGATGAATGTATAGAATCTAGATCATGGGAAGTCTTATATTTAGTGAATGGTGCAAAACACTGAATGAATTTTGAAAAGAAAATGCCATGATGAAGTTTTTGTGTTAAAAGTATCATTCAGTGGATACTTTGGAGGATATATTGGAGAGTGTGAAAACTTGAGGCAAGAAAGGAATTATTGGAATAATTCAAGTGAGAGGCGATGAGACTTTGGCTTAAGGCAGTGACAGTAGAGATGGAGAGAATGGGATAGGTACAAGAGAAATTCAGAGTTTGATGATTGATTGTGTGCCAGGGGGTATTTGAAAAGAAAAAATATAGGATCACTCTCTGGTTTCTGGCTTAGGTGACAGGATGGATAATGACACCATTCAGCAGGATGGGAAGTATGTCAAATGGGCACAGAGTGGGGAGAGATGAAAAATTCAGTTTTAGAGATGTTTGTTATGAGAGGGCTTTGGGATGAGCAGTGGGGAAATAAATATGAATTTAAAGCTAGGAGAGAAAATGAGGAGCTTTTTTGCAGATGTGGGAGTCAGTATAAACATAAACATGGTAGTTGAAGCTGAAGGTGTATTTGAGATTGCCCAAAGTACACAGTATAGTTATTCTTCATCCTGTGTAAATTCTTGATCATTTTAGAGGGTCTCCAACTCTCTTTCTCTCTATTATTATAGCAACATTTTGTTGAAAAGTTGAAAAGAAATGACCATGTATCTCAATGTTCTGTCAGTTCTGCTCACATTTAAAAACTATTAATCTTCAGGAAAAAAGTTTAAATTATTCAAGTGCTAGTTACTGAATGTACCTTTTTTTTTCAACTTTATAGGGTGAACTTTACCTTATATATAAATTTAAATGGCTCAGATTCTCATCTCAAAGTGATAGCAAAGTCAGCATTACTTAATATGTAAAGATTCTCATCAGATTTGTTTATTTTAATCTCCTCCTGTTATCACTTTCTGCTTCTAAACTTTCAATAGATTCCTGCTTTCTTTTTCTCTCAGGTTTCTGCATCTAAACATAGAGCATTGTCTTTTTCCTCTGGTTTCTTCAAAGTACTTCCATACATTGCTTGTGTATGACACAAATTCACTCAAGTTTCTGGGAAATAATGTATGAGAGTTTTCATCACAAAACTGCCCAACAGAGAAATAAAATTGAATAGTGGAGATCTTTGTTCTTAAAAATTCCTTGGCTCTAATAACCACAGAATATATTTTTGGCTAACTTTCTTCCCCAACACTCATCTCCTCTTTCCATTATTTTTGGCAGATTCCCTAACTATATGTACTGGCTAAGACAACAAATTCTAGAATTTGATTGCCTTAGTTTAAATTCTGGCTTCATTCATTACTTGTAGTCTGATTTGGGGAAAATTATCTAATCTCTCTCTGGCTTACTTATCTCATCAGTAAAATGAAGATAGTTTTGCTTTCCTCATAGGATTGTATTGAGAATTAATTGGGCTGCTACATGTAAAGTGTTAAGATGAAGCCTAGCAAATGCTCAATATAATATTAGCTATTATTATTTTTATTTTTATTATTAATATTACCTTATACTTCTCATTCCTACTACTGCTTTTTTAGAAAGTCCCCTCTCCCTCTAAAATTCCAAATCCCTACATGTTTTTTAAGAAACAATTCAACTATCTGGTTAAAAAAATTCCTTAGTGTAATAATACATGGGCCAAAATATGTATTGGACATTAAAAAGTTCAAAAATAAAGTTAGGAAGTTGTTAGGCACTCCTTCCAATAGGTAACTTTATAAATGTTTCACAATTTATAGGTGGTTATGTTGTTACAGAAAGTATATCTGAAGGGCATTTGGTCCAAGAGAAGTCAATTTTTATGTGATAATAAAGAATTATAATTTAAATAACAGAGAATAGAAAAAACTAGGAAAAAAAAGTGTTCTCTTTACATTAAATAGATTCATTAGTGAAAATTTTAGTTTTTACCACCTTTTTCATCTGAGGAAACTGATATCTCTTCTCCATCTTCTTCACTGAATAACTTTGGTTCCACTTATTAAAATGGATGCTGCTTGTTTAGGCATTGTATGAATGTGGAAGTGTCAAGGGAGACTGTCTCTATGCTGGCATTTACTAAGACTTTCTAAAGTGTTCACATTATATGACAAATATGTTTTACTCAAACTGATATACACAAATCACACCTCAGAGATTTTCTGTTTTTAGTTTAAATGAAATTTTCAGAGAAAAGAAGAGTGGTGTGATGAGATTCTTTTATTTTAATACATCTATTTATCATAACTTATTACAGTTCAGATATATGTCTTCAATTTCAGCAAATTGAAGGTAGCATTATTCAACTGTAAATTACTCTTTTAAACCTGGTTTTTGGTGAATGAGTAATTTAAAAATTCTTTTAAAGTGCTATGAAGAGATGAAATGACAGAGAAAAATGTTCCAGCTTTGTTACTTGATCATTCTGGACTTCAGTTTTCTCACCTATAAAGTGGGAATAATAATATTACATGCTACAAACGTTACTGTAAAGATTACCATAATGTATATAAAGTACCTAGCATAATCATTGCTGTCCCATACCAGATGCTCAAAAAGTGCTAGCTGTGAGTATTATAGTGAATAATTACTTTTTGAAAATGTTTATTTAGCACTTTTCATAAGCTGAGTACCGAGTTAGGTGTGAGATAGTGATGAACAAATTAGAACATGATTAGACATGAAGTTGTAGGAATTTGGGATAACTCCTATATATTAGACATGAAGTTTGTAGGAGTCTGTACCAATTCTAGGGCATAGCCTGTGCTGCAGACTAAATGTTTGTGTCTCTCCAAAATTTATATGCTGAAACCCTAACCCCCCAAGGTGATAGTATTAGGAAGTGAAGCCTTTGGAAGGTAATTAGGTAATGAGGGTGGAGCCCTCATGAATGAAATTAATGCCCCTATAAAAGAAACCCCGATGAAACTCTTGCCACTTCCACCATGTGGAGAAACTGCGTATCAGTAAATATCAACTATCCAATTGCTTAAAATTAAAACCCAGGAGTTACTCTTTCTTTTTTTTCTTTCGATGGTATTTTTCTTCCAGGGCTATTGAGATATGATTGACAAATAAAAATTGTCTGCATTTAGGGTGTAAAATGTGATGTTTTGATATATGTATACATTGTAAAATGAGAGAACTATATGATACAACAATCCCACTTCTGGGTATATGTCCAGAGAAATAAAATTACTATCTCAAAGATATATTTATACTCCCATGTTCATTGCAGCATTATTCTCAATAACCAAAATATGAAAACAACTTAGGTGTCCATGGACAGAGGAATAGATAAGGGAAATATGTATACATACAATGGAATACTACTCAGCCTTAAAAAGAAGTAAATTCTACCATTTGCAACAACATGGATGAATCTTGCCATTATGCTACGTGAAATAGGCTAGACACAGAATGTGCAATCGAAAAAAGAAAACCAAACTCATGGTAACAGAGAGTAAAACGAAGTTTACCAGGATCTGGAGAGTGAGGTAAAAGAGAAGATACAGGTCAAAGAGTACAGACCTTCACTTATAAGGTAAATATATCTTACCTTATAACTAATAAAAGTATTGGAGAGCTAATATATAACGTATAACATGGTAACTATAGTTAATATCGTATACTTCAAATTTCTAAAAGAGTGACTCTTAATTCTTTGCTTTCTCTCACAACTTATATTTAAGCCATCAACAAATACTTTCAATTGCATTTAAAAAATATGTCTCAAGGCTGACTACTTCTTTCCACTTCTACCATTATTACCCTTGTCCAAATCACTAATATTCTCTTCTATACTACTGCAGTCATCATCTAACTAGTTTCCCCTGCTTCCTCCCTTGCCCCCTTTGACACTGTTTTTCACATGACAATCATAATAATCCTTACAAAAATTTCAAATCCTGCCTTTTGAATTCTCTAATGGCTATCCAAACACTCTGAGTGAAATCCAAATGCTATACTTAGACCGACAAGGCCCACATGGCTCTGGACTATATATTTCAACTCATTTACTACCACTTTCCTCTTACTCTGTCCATGCTGGCCTCCTTATAATCCCTGAAAAACATCGAGTCCTTTTCCACCTCAGGAATTTTGTGTTGCTATTAACTCTGCTTGGGATATTCCCTCACCATCATAGCTTGTTCATTTCATTTGAATCAGGATTCTGCTTAAATGTCACTACCTCAGGGGGGCTTTCCTTCATCACCCTATGTAAAGTAGCTCCAGCTTCACTAGACCGAGACTCTGCTTTACTTTTACTCATAGCAGTTGTCACTGCCTAACATTATATTGCGTTGCATTATGTTATATTATATTACATTATATTGTCTCAATGTTACCTCTTTATCTTTTAGCTTTATTATAAGTAATAAAATTTTCATTATCATCATCAAAACGTAAGCTCCACCTTAGGCTATTTTGGTTGATCTTAGTTCTGAGGGTCAAAATTTGCTAAAAAATTCTACCATAATTTCTTGAAATCAAAGAATTGTTGAAGCTGCGTGCTTTCTGACTTAATGATAACTGACTTATTTGAAATTCTAATTATCTGATAAGAGTTCTATTTTTTCCCTGGTGGTAAAACAATAATCCACAGAAAAATCCACAAAATATATACTTCAAAGTGTTTAGCATCTAATCATTTGTACTTTTTTGTTTTTAAATAGACTTCTTTACTAAAAAAAATCGATATACAATCAAAGAAAGACAGAAACATCTAAACACATAAAGAAATCCTAGATTAAGTCTAGTCTAAGTTTCTTTTTATTTTCCTTCATGATTGGAAACAATTGCTAGTGCAACCTCTGTGTTTGAAGAACAGTGTAGCTGCAATTTCCCCAGTTTTATTATTGTTTTCTAAAATGAATTTCTTGGTCCTAGCTTCAATTTATTTTTTCTGAAGCTGTTAAAGTTATAGAATATGGCAACATTTTCTAAATAAAGTGGACATACATATCTAGAAGTTAATGGCTGATCACAATATCCTTTGAGTGAAAGATGGCACTTTGAGGATATCCATATGAGCTATATGAAATAAAACTTTCTGAAGGAGAAACATGTAATGATTTAATAGTTTCCTCTGCGTCAGCTTCTACAAGGAATTTCATAATCGATGATTGAATCCTTCCACTTATGATATTCCTTCCTCTTATGACTTTCATAATTGTAAAAACCTAAATGCTTTAAAGAAGACTCAGAGTAATAATAGATTTGTTATATTACCTGCCAAAAAGTGTTCAAAAGTAAAACAAACTTGAAGGCAGAGAATAGACTTAAAAGGGAGACTACATCATTGAGGAGAGGAAAGAAGGATGACTAAGGAGAATGGAGGAGAAAGGTAAACTTAGCATATTTAACCAGGTTTTCTACCCTCCGTGCTTCCCTCCCATTTTTCTTCCTTCCTTTCAAAACAATCCCTCTCTTCCTCTTCCTTTCTTCAAGATATTTATTTTGTACCGTGCTAGGGTGATCAAAATATAATGATAAATATAGTCCTTGCCTTCATGAAATCTACTATCTGGTGAGGGTGGGGGTACGGGGACAGATATTAACCAAATAGTTAATCTCTCTTATGAATACATAGCTAAAAACTGGATAAGTGTCTTGAAAGAGTGGTGAGTTATGTTATCAGAGTCTATAATAGTGGTTTATCATTTAGGGTTAGATTTAACTGAAAGTAAAAGAGATCCGTATGTAACAGTGGATTAAACAACATAAATGTTCTCTCTTATATAAAAGTCCAGAAGAAGACCACCCAGGAATGATACGGTGGCTCCACAATGTTCTTAGAAACTCAGACTCCTGTCAGTTCATCACTCTGCTCTCCCTAGCTAGGGTAATGCTCTCATCCTTATGTTTAAAGATGTGGCCAACTATTGGTTCTCCAGGCAGCAAAATAGAAGGAGGAAAGAATAAAGAAGTGAATGATGTATTTTAAGTCACTTGAGTTGACAACTCTGTTTTAGCTCTGTTGCTTGAGCTAAGAGCTGAGGTAGGAATAGAATTTAATTAGGGTAAGAAACAAGGAAAGTACATTTCAAGCAAGAGGACCAGCAGGTGCAAAGCCCTGTGGAATGATGAGGCATGGCTAGCAGAAGGGCCTTTGCTTCTGTTTAACGCAGTTGGTAAAACAGTAGCTTTGTACACCAAATTGTAAATAATCACACTTATTAAAATCACTGAAAACAACAACAACAACAACAACAAAAATCTTGATAGTTTCATTTCTGGAAAAAGTTTGCTTAATTTTTTGAAGAGTGTTACTTGCACTGTTTATTTCCTTCCATACATAAGATCTCAATTTTACATGAGGTATTTCTTTTGCGATGTGATTTTTGCCACATCTAATACTAAAATAATTAAACACAACACTGCTATGCTTATCTTGATCATAATGATTTTTACCCCTTAGAACATGGGTCAGACTTTTCTATTAATGTAAACAATACTTTGTAATAGAGTTATTTGAAAATTGGTAGTAGTAAAGTATTACTGAATGTCATTTTCTTCATATTGCTCTTTTATTAGTGGGAAACCTAACTCAAAATTGAGAATAATTGCTCTAGTTATTGAATTTGTTAATAATTACTTTATTACTAGGTAGCCCTTAATGAAAAGAGAATATTAATAATGCTAAAAAGAAAAGGAGATGTCCTGCAGTGTCTCTCAAGTCTGGATATTTCTGGATATTCTCTGTCTTCGGTAATACATCATCTTATTACCAACACTTTAAACTGCTTGCTAGAAAGTACTAGTTTACTACATTATTTTCCCAATTTCAGCATGGTGTCTTAGTTTAATGTATCATTCTATTAGAAACAACATTGAATTGTTAAATTGGTAAGCTACATAATCTATCAAACTAATATGGAATATGTTTTCAGAATTATTTCCTAAATATATTTTTGTACATTTTTATTAGTTATGAATATCCATGAGATGCAAAGCTGATTGTCACCACTCGTGCCCAAGATGTGAAGGCCTGAATCATACTTGGCAGCTTGCCCATTATCACAAATTGCATTTGTACCCCATGTCTCCCACCCAATTATCCCCATCCTCCCTACCCCTACCCCCTACCCCCTCCACTTTGTAGCCTAAGGTATATTCCCTCCCTCTGCAAGTCCAACGCAACACTGTGGTCTTTCTTTCCTTCCTTCTTTCTCTCTTAGCTCCCACTTATGAGCGAGTACATGCAGTATTTATCCCTCTGGGCTTTGCTTATTTCACTCAACATAAGTTTCTCCAGGCTCACCAATGTTGTTGCAAATGGGAGAATTTCATTCTTTTTATGGCAGAGTAATATTCCATGGTGTATATATACCACATTTTCCTTATACAATCATCCATCAGTGGCCATTTAGGTTGGTTCCATGTCTTAGCTATTGTAAACAGAATCTACATTGGGGAAAAGACTGCCTCTTCAACAAGTGGTGCTGAGAAAATTGGCTATCCATCTGCAGAAGAATTAAACTAGATATGCACCTTTAGCCATATACTAATATCAACTCAAAATGGATTAAAGACTTAAGTATAAGACCTGAAACTGGAAAATTATTAAGGGAAAATACAGGTGAAGCACTCCAGGAGCTAGGTCTGAGCACAGACTTTAAGAACATGGGCCCAAAAGCACAAGCAACAGCAAACAAATAATAAATAAGTGGGCCTATATCAAAGTAAAAATCTTCTGCACAGCAAAGGAAACAATCAACAGAGTGAAACGACAACCTACAGAGTGGGAGAAATTTTTTGCTTGAATGTGACAAGGGATTAATATCTATAACATATAAGGAACTCAAGCAATTACACAGTGTAAAAACAAATAACCCAATTAAAAAATGGCAAAGGAGCTGAATAGACATTTTTCAAAGGAAGACATACAAATGGCCAACAGGTATGTGAAAAAATGCTCAACATCACTAGTCACCAGGGATATGCAAATTAAAACTACATTGAGATACTACCTCACCACTGTTAGACTGGCTATAGTCAGAAAGACAGTGAATAACAAATTCTGGCGAGGGTGTGGAGAGAAGGGAACACTCCTGCACTTTTGGTGGAACTGTAAATTAGTAAAACCATTATGGCAGAGAGTATGGAGGTTTCTCAGACAACTACAGATAGATCTTCCATGCAATCCAGTAATCCCACTTCTGGATGTATACACAGAGGAATGGAAATCATCATGTTGAAGGATACCTGCACTCCCATGTTCATCGCAGCTCTGTTTACAATAGCCAAGATGTTGAACCAACCTAACATTTTTTGTTCAAAAATTTTTTTTCTGTAAAAAATATCTTTTGATTTAAAAAAGAGCAACCAAAATAGGCAAACAGGATGATCAAGGCATTAGCCATTAAAGAAATAGTGCAAGAATTTTCAAATGTTTGTGGCTCTTCCAGAATTGTTATTTGTGATGAAGACCAGATCATAATCGAAGTTTTTATCAAATATTTTTTAAAGTCCAAGAAAGGTCAAAGAAGTTTATTTACTGCACAAAGCATTGATTTATTTTTGTCCTAATTCACCTTGTAAAAATTACAGTGTTAACTCGTATAAGACTTCTTGTAACTTTGCTGTTAAAGACAGAAACAGCCCCATTATTCTTTATTAAATGCTTTACAAGGAAAGGAAAAGAGGTGGGCAACAAGGGAATTAGACTACTTTTAACATAAATACAAGGTCATATATGTGAAGAGACTATATATTGTTATACTCCTAAGATTAGAATCAATGACATTTTTTAAATGTCCAATAAAATCTAGGTACAGTTCTCATGTTGACAAGAATTGATAAGAATGATCACACAGTTACTGGTTTTAGAGATAGCTAGAAAAAAATGAATGAGGAGTTCAAAGAGGTTTACCATATAACAAGCATGATGACTGCCAAATTTGCGAAATCTCAATTCAGGTTTTATGTAGAAATCAGGTAGCACTAGTCAGGTTTAAAATAATTTAGTTATAACATTAACTAATACTATGACCTTGGATTGGTAGTTTACAAGTACACTTTTAGAAATCGAACCCTGTTAAAATAACCAAATGAAAGTGGTGAGGCTTTGGTTGAAGTGAAGTGAGGGGTCTATGGTCCCAACACTTGTCCTTCCCCTTTTATTCTTAAGGCCTTTGAGACACCTCTGAGGACCTTAGAGAGAGACTGTTATGATCTGATTTCTAGGTAGCCCAAAGATAAATTGAGAAAGCATATCAATTGATCTGTCATAAATTACTGGAGAGAAAGTGCATTGTATTAGCTTGAAAATGTAAGCGGATTCTGGTGACATTGATTTTTTCTTTTTCTTTATATTTTTCTCCTATTTATTTATTTCTCTATTTTAGTGGAAATGGGGTGGATAAGTGAGTTAAGCTTAGTCATTTGGAACCACTTTCTCTCTGAACTTTGGATCATGAGACAAGTGAAACGTGAATGAAAGTAAATGTTGGAGTTCATTGACTCATCAATTGTGCCCTGGCAATTGAGTAGTTTACTGACCCCCAGTCCCACACACCATGAATCCTGTCTTGCTTATACCCTTACTTCTCCAGCCTTCCTGTACACCCTCTGAGCTATCTGATATTCAACAAAGTATCTCTAATAGGTATGCATCCTCAGTAGCCATGACTATGAAAACTGCTATTCAAGGGCCGAGATTTGCATGCCAGAATTCTCAGGGATTATACACCATCTATGAACATGATATTTGAGATATCTACATCTAAGATTTTCTTTTAGTGAAATTATACCAATAAATTTATATTCTGAGCACTAGCAAAACTTGTATTAGTACGGCTCTGCCACACGGGTCTGCAATGAACCTTTGGTTTAGTTAACCAGGGATACGGGGGTAGAAGAGTCTCTGATTTTGTTTTTTTGTTTGTTTTGTTTTGTTTTTTTAAATTTTATCATTACACAATGCAAACATTTTTTGTGGCCCTTTACTATTTTTCTTCCAAATTCCCCCTCTCCTTTTTCCACCTGTGGTGTCCTCAGTTCCATTCCCTCCTTTTGAGAGTTCAAGTAATTACTGTTATTCTTGTCTTTCTTTCTCTCTTCCTTCCTTCCTTCCTTCCTTCCTTCCTTCCTTCCTTCCTTCCTTCCTTCCTTCCTTCCTTCCTTCCTTCCTTCCTTCCTTCCTTCCTTCCTTCCTTTTTTCAGCTCCTGCTTATGAGTAAGGACATGTGGTATTTCTTGTTTTGTGTCTGGCTTATTTCACTTAACATATTTTTTTCCATTTTCATTCATGTTGCTGCAAATGGCAGTTATTACATTCATTTTTATGGCAGAGTAGTATTCCATTGAGTATATATACCACATTTTCCTCACCCAGTCATCTGTAGATGAAAATTTAGGTTGATTTCATATCTTGGTTATTGTAAATAGAGCTCCAAAATACATGGGAATGCAAGTATCCCTTTGACATGATGATTTCCACTCCATTGTATATATACTCAGCACAGGACTTACTAGATCATATGGCAGTTCTATCTGTAGCTGTTTGTGGAACCTCCATATTGTTTTCCACAATGGCTGCACTAATTTACAGTCCCACCAATGGTATAGGAGGATTCCTCTTTATCCACATCCTTGCCAGTATATGTTATTCTCTGTCTTTTCGAAAATAGCTAGTCTAACTGGGGTGAGATGATATCTCAATGTGGTTTTGATTTGCATTTCCCTGGTACTTAGTGATGTTGAGCATTTTTTCATGTGTCCGTTGGCCATTTGTATATCTTCCTTTGAGAAATGCCTATTCAGCTCCTTTGCCCATTTTTTAATTGGGTTACTTTTTTGCTTACTGTGAAGTTGTTTGAGTTCCTTATATATTCTGGATATTAATTCTTTGTCAGATGCATAGTTTGCAAATATTTTCTCCCATTTTGTAGGTTGTCTTTTTGCTCCATTAATTGTTTCTTTTGCTGTTCAGAAGCTTTTTAATTTGATATAACTGCATTAGTTTATTTTTCCTTTGGTTGCCTGTGCTTTGGGGGTCATATTCATGAAGTCTTTGCCCAGTCCTTCTTCCTGAAGTGTTTTCCCTATGTTTTCTTTTAGGAGTTTTATAGTTTCAGGTCTTATCTTTAAATCTTTAATCTATTTTGAGTTGATTTTGGTATATGGTGAGAGGTACAGGTCTAGTTTCATTCTTTTGCATATGGATGTCCAGTTTTCCCAGCACCAATTAGTGAAGAAATTGTCCTTTCCCCAATGTATGCTCCTGTTGCCCTTGTCAAATATCAGCTGGCTGTAAGTTTGTGGGTTTATTTCTGTTCCATTGGTCTGTGTCTATTTTTATGCCAGTACCATGCTGTTTTGGTTACTATAGCTTTGTAGTATAATTTGAAATCAGGTGGTATAATGCCTGTGGCTTTATTTATTTATTTATTTTTGCTTGGGATTGCTTTGGTTATTTGGGGTCTTTTGTTGTTACATATGGTATTAGTCAGACATTGGAGTTATGTAGGCCACATCTTCATTCTTTCTACATACTTCTTACTAATGGTCTAGCATTATAGTCTAGGTGCAAATTCCGCACACTATATTTGTTTCTCTTGGAACTCTAAGCATTCTCCCCAGGTGCTGGCTTTCCACATTGTTCAGAATTCCCTTCCTCTGGGGCATGCCACCATGGAAATAGCCCAGATCTCTAAGAGCTCAATGAAAGATCTCAACAACTCCATCAGTAAGATAGCTTTTCACCATTCTCCCTAAAACACCCTATCAACTGAATTTAACATGATGGGCACCCATACACAGAAGTTTATTTTATAGAGGAAAAGGAGATGAACAGTCCACAATGATGATTAATATGTAATCAAAGGCTGTATTTTTGTAGAACTGTGGAAGACAGACAAGTATTAGAAACCTGGAATTTGGTCTATGTCTCTTTCATGCAAGTTATATGTTGTTCAACAGTCAATTCCATCTTTCGTAATATCATGAATCACATGAATGAGAAGAAAGGAACACATATTTTGCAACATAGACCATGTTCTTTGTTAAATGAATTTAAAGAAAGTTGTTTCTTTGACTTACTGTCTTGACAATTTCTGTACTGGATCCTTTTTACAATCAGTTTAAATAGTGAGTTTGGAATATTTATATGTTATCATAAAGACAGAGGAGCAAACATTTTGGGATGTTTGCATAAATAGTAATTGTCAGCTGAAACGAACTTCCACAATTTACTTGAAGTTCAAAAATCGAGTAAGACAAAGTTATGTCCCTTAGACAGTTGGAAATCCTGGGGATTGCATAATCATTTTATGGCAGTAAGTGTGGATATGGAAATGTAAGACTTATAATTAATTCAAATTAAAATGCAATAATTGCCTCATTTGTTCAGATAAATGGACAGAACTATAGAAATTCTGGAATAGTGGAGATGAAGGAATTACACACACACACACACACACACACACACACACACACACACACACAGAACTGTACCGAAGAAACATATTTCATGTGTGTCGTCTGTAGCAAAGATGTAGTTAAATGGAGAAGAATCTGTGACTCAAAATAAAAAAAAAAAAAAGGAAACTGATTAGGCTGTGAATATTTGCATTTCCTTG
>NW_007729031.1:18466-62002 GCF_000696425.1 Galeopterus variegatus
CACACACACACACACACACACACACACACACACACACACACACACAGAACTGTACCGAAGAAACATATTTCATGTGTGTCGTCTGTAGCAAAGATGTAGTTAAATGGAGAAGAATCTGTGACTCAAAAAAAAAAAAAAAAAAAGGAAACTGATTAGGCTGTGAATATTTGCATTTCCTTGATGGGCTATATCTATTCCTTTTTATTGCAAGAAGATGAAAGACTGCCTACTCTCATTCATCAAAGAAAAAGAGGATCTCTGTAAGTGAAGAAACACACATCCCAAATAGCCTTAAATCATAAATTGGATCATTAAATAATAGCAATAGCTCATGAAAACAGAGTTATGCTATTGTATAATGAATAAATTACACAACTCACAATTTTTACTTTTCATTGGACAGATATAATTTCTATATTATAAAGTAAGTATCGGTCCTTAAGGTTTTGAAGATTAAATTGGATCTGAACTGATTCTCCATAAGCAATTAAACTTGATGTACTACATGAATTTTATGATATTTGGGTGTGATACATTTTTTTTTACCTGGGGTTTCAATTTATTTTCTCAGTCTAAAGAAGGAATTGTTGAATTAATTCGATCTGTATAGAATGCACTCTAAATTTTATCTACATCGCAATACTGAAACTTGCATCAACATTTTGTGCAGATGCTTATCTCAGAACCTGGCAGTATATGCTAGATTCTTGCTAAATATATACCTGTCCTTTGAACATTTAAGGTTAGTTGTAAACAATAGTAAAGCTGTTGTCATTAGTATGTTTTTTGTTTAAAAAATCATATATCACAGCATCACTGGGAAAGAGAAAATATGAATAGACTGATTCTTTCATAACACCATCGTGGTTTTTTTTTTTAGGTATATAAAAATCTTACCTCTAAAATTAATTATTGGAAAGGGATAAGAAAAATAATTAGAAAATAGAGTCATCAGTATCAGTGAGCAACTCCATCTAGTTGGAGTAAAACAACAACACAAAAAGATACTTGGTAGTAATGAGAAAGGATTCTGGGGTAGAGCTACTAATCGTCCCTTCAGCTCAGCTGTGCGTATTTGCTGAAGTCAAGATCTATGTCTGCTGTTACCACAGATAGTCTGAAAAGGATTCCTATTAAAGGCGACTTTAGTCGTAAAGGGTGAAGTAGATAGGAGAGCATTTTGGTTTCTGCTGGCAAAGGATAATCTCTCATAATCCAAACAAAAGTCTACCCAATCAGGGAATATGAATCTCTCTCATGAACTCTGGTATATTAACATTTTCCTTGTCTACTTTTTCACTGAGTTATCTTTCACACCTAGAATACCACCTGGTTCATACATGATTCTAATTCTTTCAAGTTTTTAAAAATTGTTAAAGAGAAAAAGTTACACAAGCTAAACTTTTCTTTAAAAAGTACAGATCAATGAAAAATGAATAAAGCAGTACAATTCTGCTTTAAGTTACATGAGTAATGTGCTTATCATTGTCAATTAGAAAAGCAAATGCTGTGAAAACGGATGCTCATAAATTGGAATAAATAAATAGTTCATTTAAATCCATCCCCCTTTCAGTTTAAAGCACAGAGTGTTAATAGACTAAGGAGCTTACAAAGTTCTTACTTTAAACTCATAATACCCATAAAAGACTGCAAGGAGATCTCATTTTCATTTCTTCTTTAAATATTCATTTCATAGCCTACCTTTCTTATTTCTTTGAAAATGTATACATATGCATTTTAGTTTTGCACAGAAGAGAAAATAGTATTCTATACTTTGAATGTCTATAATTCACCACTTGTGTTAGTTATTTCACACTGTCAGTGCAAAGCACAATGAGGCATATAATATGTAAATACACACACGCTATTATTCAGTTTTAAGTGCAACAATTTAAAATGAAAATACTTAGAAGGATAATTTAAAGCTAAATATCTCTAGATATACAGAATAAAAGTAAAGATATATTCAGGTTTTATATGTAATAAATGTATGTAGAATCCATATTTCTTTGCTATTCACAACTTGTGATCCGTTGAAGTTTTTATGGTAAGAAAACATTATTTTATTTGGAGTGTAAGCATACTTATGCCTATTTAATTCCACACAGCTTGAAAATTTTGAGTAATAATAAAAAGTCACCCTGGAACCTACAATATTGATTTAAATTAGTCACACCATATTATATTTTAGTGATTGTAACAGTTAAAAGTCTGGAACCAGAGGTAATATAAACCTCTTTTTCTAGAGATTTGTGATAATTTGCTGAAAACTCTGAACTTGAAGCTAAAATTTGGAAAATGAATTTTATCATAGACGTTCTTTCACCATGATTTTCAAAAAGCAAAAGATTTGGAGCTAGAAAATTTTAAAAATATTTATTTAAAGTGAATTATTAATGGTTTCATTAATTTATTCATATATAAGAATTATTATTTACCATATTAGTTCAGAATTTGTTTTGTTGCTTTACTTTATTGACTTATTTCTGATGCTGATGTAACCAGATTGAAGATTTAGTTGAAGGAAGCAAATGCTGTTTCATATGGATATTTGATAATACAACATAGGAAGTGTTTTAGTGCAAACATCCATTTTTCATTGTGAATATTACTTTAACAAGCATTATCTTTTAAAAGTATATGAGAATACTTCGAAAAGTTTGTGGAAAATGTAATTAAAAGATAAAAATGAAAAATATAAACTTTATTTCTGAACATAATCTCCATCAAGTTCAAGACACTTTTGTAAGTGATGATACAGCCATCTAGTCCATCCTCTTTTTTTTTTTTTTTTTTTTTGTCCTCTTTGAGACCGGCCGCACCGCTCTCAGCCAGTGAGCACTGTGAGCGCACCGGTCATCCCTATATAAGATCCGAACCCGCAGCGGGAGTGCTGCTGCGCTCCCAGCACCGCACTCTCCTGGGTGTGCCACGGGCTCAGCCCTTATCTAGTCCATCCTTAAAGAACTGAGTGTCCAGAACATTTAACCATGTTAATGTAGTCTTTTTTACATTATTAACTGAAGAAAAATGGGTACTCTTTAAATAATTTTTAAAAGTAAGAAACAAAAAGAAGTCAGAAGGAGCTAAATCAGGACTGTAAGGTGGATGCCTAATGATTTTCCGTGGGAAATCTTGCAAAATTGCCCTTGTTGGATGAGAGAAATGAGCAGGAGCATTGTCATGGTGAAGGACTCTCTGGTGAAGCTTTCCTGGGCATTTTTCTGCTAAAGCTTTGGCTAACTTTATCAAAACACTCTCATAATAATCATATGTTATTGTTCTTTGGCCTTCAAGAAAGTCAACAAGCAAAATGCCTTAAGCATCCTGATAAACTGTTGCCATGACATTTGCTCTTGACTGGTCCACTCTCACTTTGACAGGGCCACTTCCACTTCTTGGTAGCCATGGGCTTGGATGTACTTTGTTTTCAGGATCATACTGGTAAAGCCATGATTCATCTCCTGCTACAATTCTTTGAAGAAATCCTTAGAAGATCTGATCCTGCTTCTTTAAAATTTCCATTGAAAGTTCTGCTCTTGTCTGCAGTTGATCTGGGCAAAACAGTTTTGGCACCCATCTAGTGGAAAGTTTGCTCAGCTGTAATTTTTCTTTCAGAAATGTGTAAGCTGAACCAGTTGAGATGTCTATGGTGGTAGCTATTGTTACTGCTGTTAATTGTCAGTCCTTGTCAATTAGGGAACAAAGAAGGTTAATTTTTTCCTTACAAATTGATGTGGATGATCTGCTGCTGTGGGCTTCATCTTCAACATTGTCTCATCCCTTTGTAAAATAAGTTGTTTATTAGCAAACTGCTGATTTCTTTGGGGCATTGTCCCCATGAACTTTTTGTAAAGCATCAATGATTTCACCATTCTTCCACCCGAACTTTACCATCAATTTGACATATGTTCTTCCATCAATTTTAACAGAATTGCTAAAATTGCTCTGATGGGGCTCTTTTCAAACTAATGTCTTATTCTTCTTAGTGTTTCAAACTAGATCTTGTTCACACATGTTATAATAATTTAGTACAAGTTATTTTGGTGCAAAAAATTTTAAATCCATGCACGGTTTTCTCGTAATATGCATTTCTTTAGAACTTTTTGAAGACCCCTTGTATGTCACTGAGGACAAAAGATGGACTATTCCAAATTGAGGGACAACTGTAAAACAACTGGCTTAAACTCTTCAAAATGAAAGACAAAAAATAAGTGGCAGAATAGCTATCATGTCTATAAAGAGACATGATAACTAAGTGCTATGTGTAATTCTTATTTGGGTCTTGGATTAAAAATAAGGACATTTATAGAAGACATTATTTGGACTTTTGGGGACATATGAATATAACATATATTAGGTAATAGTATATACTGCATCAATATTAGTTTTTTAAAAAAAATATTATTATTAGCATATTCATTATTACAAATCATGGTTTTTCTTTATGCCCTTTACCCAACCTGTCCCTTCCCAAACCCCCTACCTCCTTCCCCCCATCTCCAGTAACCTTAGGTTTGTTCTCTCCTTCTGAAAGTTCAATGAATTGTTGTGGCTCTCTCTCTCTCTTTTTCCTCCCAATTATAAGTGAAAATGTGGTATTTATCTTTCTTAGTTTGGCTTATTTCACTTAACACAATTTTCTCCAGACTCATCCACGTTGCTGCAAATTGTGGGATTTCAATCTTTTTTATGGCTGAGTCGCATTCCACTGTGTATATATACCACATTTTCTGTATCCAGTCATCCATCAACACTTAGGTTGGTTCCATATTTTGGCTATTGTAAATACAGTTGCAATGAACACAACAGTGTAGGTATCCCTTCGACATGATGATCTCCATTCCTTTCTATATATGCCCAGTAGTGGGATCGCTGGATCATATGGTAGTTCTATCTGTAGTTGTTTGAGAAACCTCCATACTGTTTTCCATAATGGCTGTGCTAATTTACAGTCCCACGAACAGTGTAGAAGAGTTCCCCTTCCCCATGTGTTTGACAGCATTTGTTATTCTCAGTCTTTTAAATAATGGACAGTCTAACTGAGGTGACATGATATCTCAGTGTGGTTTTGATTTGCATTTCTCTAATGACCAGTGATGCTGAGCATGTTTTCATGTACCTGTCAGCCATTTGTATGTCTTCCTTTGAAAGGTGTCTATTCAGCTCCTTTGCCCATTTTTTTTTTGTCTTTTTTGTGACCGGTAAGGGGATCACAACCCTTGGTCTGGTGTTGCCCGCACTGCACTCAGCCAGTGAGCGCACCAGCCATTCCTATATAGGATCCGAACCCACGGCAGGAGCATCGCTGCACTCCCAGCACTGCACTCTCCCGAGTGTGCCGTGGGGTCTGCCCCTTTGTCTATTTTTAAATGGATTATTTGTTTCTTACTGTATAGTTGTTTGAGTTCTTGGTATATTCTGGATATTAATCCCTTATCTGATGTATTCTGTGCAAGTATTTTCTCCCATTCAGTACCTTGTCTTTCCACTCTGCTGTTTCCTTTGCTGTGCAGAAGATTTTTAGTTTGATATAATCCAATTACTTTTTCTTTTGGTGCTTGTGCTTTTGGGGTCTTATCCATAAAGACTTTGCCCAGTCCTATTACCTGGGGTGTTTCCCCTATATTTTACTTTAGTAATTTTATCGCTTCAGGTCTTATATTTAAGTCATTAATCCATTTTGATTTGATTTTGATATATCTTGAGAGGTGCAGGTCCAGTTTCATTTTTTGCATATGCATGTCCAATTTTCCCAGCACCATTTATTGAAGAGGCAGATTTTTCTTCAGTGTATGTTCTTTCTGCCTTTGTCAAAGACCAGTTGGCTGTAAGTATGTGGGTTGATTCCTGGATTTTCTATTCTGCTCCATTGATCTGAGTGTCTGTTTTTATGCCAGTACCACACTGTTTTGGTTACAATAGATTTGTAATATAATTTGAAGTTTGGTAATGTTATGCTTCCACTTTTTTTTATTTGCTTTGGATTGTTTTGGCTATTTGGGGTCTTTTGTTGTTCCATATGAATATTTGGATTGCTTTTTCTATTTCTGTGAAGAATGTCATTGTTATTTTGATGGAAATTGCATTGAAACTGTAGATTGCTTTGGGTAGAATGGACATTTTCACAATGTTAATTCTTCCCATCCATGAGCATGGTATGGCTTTCCACCTTCTTTTGTCCTCTTTAATTTCTTTCAGTAGTGTTTAATAGTTATCATTGTAAAGATCTTTCACCTCCTTGCTTAAATTGATACCTAGGTATTTTTTTTTTTTAGCAACTATTGTAAATGGGCTTGCTTCCTTGATTTCATTTTCTGCTAGTTTATTATTGGAGTATAAAAATGCTATTGACATTTGGGTGTTAATTTTGTATACTGCAACACTACTGAAATAGTTAATCAGCTATAAGAGTTTTTTGGTAGAATCTATAGGTTTTTCTACATATAAGATCATGTCATCAGCAAACAAGGACAGTTTGATTTCATCCTCTCCAATCTGGATGCCCTTTATTTCTTCTGTTGCCTGATTGCTCTGGCTAGTATTTCCAATACTATGTTAAATAGGAGTGGTGAGAGAAGGCATCCTTGTCTTGTTCATGGTCTGATATTGGCTTTTATTGTATTGTAATAATTTCCTTCTATACCTAATTTGCTGAGTCTTAATCATGAAGGATGTTGAATTTTGTCAAATGCCTTTTGTGCATCAATTGCAATAATCATATGGTTTTTGTCCTTGGCTTTATTGATGTGGTGTATCACATTTATTGACTTTCATATGTTGAACCAACCTTGCATCCCCAGGATGAATCCCACTTGACCATGTTGTGTGATTGTTTTGATGTGTTGCTGTAATCTGATTGCTTGTATTTTGTTGAGGACTTCTGCATCTATGTTCATCTTGGATATTGGCCTATAATTTCCTATTTGTGTTGTATCTTTATCTGGTTTTGGTATCAGGGTGTTGCTGGCCTCATAGAATTAGTTTGGGAGAATAGCTTCTGTTTCAATTTTTTAGAAAAGTTTGAAGAGAAGTCATATTAATTCTTCTTTAAAGGTTTGATAGAATTCAGCTGTAAAGCCATCCAGTCCTGGGCTTTTCTTAAAGAAGAGAGAAGACCCAAATAACAAAAATCAGAAATGAAAAGGGAGATAGTACAACCAATACCACAGAAATAAGAAGAATCATTAGAGATTATTATAAACAATTAGACACCACCTTATATGAAAACCTGGAGGAAATAGACAAATTTCTGGATACATACAAACTACCAAGTATTAATGTTAAATTTCTTGAATATGATTATTTTAATATGGATATGTAGGAAAATAGTTTTGTTCTTAGGAGACACATGCTGACATGTTTAGGAGTAAAGTGTTATTATGAGTGCAATTCACTTTCATATGGCTCAGACAAATACACATATATCAAGACAGAGGCAGAAAGAGAATTAAAACATATTTGGTGGCCTATAACAATCGGTGTATTTATGTAAATGGTATGTGGATATTAATTGTACTATTCTTTCAACTTTTAGTATGTTTAGGCATTTTTAAAATAAGAATTTGGCAGAAAGTGAAAACAGTCATAAAGAAATTTTAAAAATATATGCAGTTTTGTGGAATTCTTGAAAGTATAACAGTAAACATTTGATAAATAAGCATTAATTTACCATATATTTGTAGTCTACCTTCTGTGTGCCATACATTGGTTAAAATTTGGGAGTAAATATAAGGAAAAAAGAACTCTGCCCTCGAAGAGCATATGTGCTATTAGGATCAGACATAAACATAGACAAATAAAATGACTGGAAAAGTGAAACTGGACTGCGACAATGTGTATGACATAAGGGCTTTAAAATATACTATAAACAGTAAAGATTGGTTCAAAACATGAGTATAAATTAAATATAAAAAATCCTTTACTTCAACAAAATAAATTCAAATCAAATTGCCCTAAAAATGAAATGTTACTACAAAGTAAAAGCGTATACCAGAATAAAATTCTAATAAAAATTGTCATGATTAGATTTTATTGTTTATATCACCTAAATATGCTTTAATTTCTTAAGTAACAATGAGACCTGTGGAATTTTAGCCCCATTTTTTTTGTAATTTCCAGTTATACCCACTAAATTGATGAACAAAAATGTTAAACTAAAGACAAAATCAATCATTTCATCTTTGAGATATTAATTAGATAAAAATAGATTTTTGAATTTGAATTAAGTGGCAATAAACAGTGACACTGTACACCAGAAATGCTAAAAAAGAAAAAAATGCAGCTTTCAGAATGATCATGGAGCTTCCTCTATACAAATAATGAAAAGAATACACATTTTCAACAAGTACTTAATAAATTTATCATTTCATATGCTATAATTTTAAAAAATGCCATCATCAGGCTCTATGATATTTAAATAAGAATTTAAAATATTGTAATGTAGGGCTTAATAAAAATTTTTGTATAATTTCTGGTCAAAAAATCTTAAGTAAAAATGAATGAAATAAAATAAATGAAACCAGTGATATACAGATACTTGAGAACTTTATACTGATTGCAGTAACATATGTCAACAAGAGGAAGACATTAGTGAAAATACATTTATGTGATATAGATAATAGAGATTTGACATGTCAATAATTGATATGCCAAAAGATAGAACCAGAACAAATAAAAAGGGAAAATATCAATGATATAATGGAAGAAAACTCTCTTAAAACAAAATAAATGATTTGGCAGTTCAAATGGGCTTTTCATGTACAAAGGAACAGTAATAAAAATTGACCATCACCAGTATTGAAACTCACTATACATCACTGAATTTCAAGAATAAAGAAAGACTTGTAAAATTCTGATGGATCAAGCAAATCATCCAAATTACACTATTGTTCAGTAACATTAGTTGCCAGAAAGAAATAGATATCTACAGATATTTTCAAGGAACAGGGGCATGATCCCAAATTTTATATTCATCAGTTTGTAATATGTGAAAGACTCAGAACAGATATTAATATGTTCTTTCATACACAAAAAAATAGAAGTACATCAATTCTGTCCCCTTCCTAATAAATCTACTTGAAGACATAATTTATCCAACTGAGAAACAGAGTAAAAGCAATAAGTCAGTGAATAGGAAAGTTGAGGTATGAAAGAATTGATAATGTGTATCAAATCCACATAATTATTTAGTCTAAAAAATTTAAATGATTATGGTTTTAAACTCCTACCAGATTTAAATTTTAGTCTTGAATAAAACTACAAAATCTAAAAATCTAGGAATAAAGGACAGGAATTGGGAAGAAATGTAAAAGTACTAATTTTCTCATGTTCCAGAGAGAATCAATGTATATAATTTTATTTTTGAAAGTGGCAAATAGATCAGTATAGTCCTATGCATTCTATTTAAAGTGATTACTTTTCGTAATGATGAACATGCTAATTAACCTGATTTTATCATCACACATTGTATACAGGTATTATCTTGAACTCTGTACCTCACAAACATGTTTAATCAATAACTTTTCAATTAAAAAAATTAAAAGTAAAATAAAATAATAAAAATAAACACAAGTAGAATCTAAAAAGATGGTAAATTTTCCAAACTTCTAAAGGGAAAAGTAAAAGAAAGCATGGATTATGCAGCAAGATATAGAAAATAAATGAAAAAACAAGTGTAGAAAAGAGAATACTTAAAAGAAGGTGACAGAAGATCAAACTTACAGATTTTCAGAGTAAATAAAAATTGACAAACCTATTAAAAGTTCACAAATTGTGTAAAAACCAACTCTAACTGTATTTTACCTAAAAGATATGCATTCAAAACTCAAAAAATAGAAAGTAGATTAGGCAAGTTACATCAAATAAACAAACAAAAAAAGAAAGAAGAAAGTATAGCCATATTGATGTCAAAGTAAAAGTCAATTAAAATAATTCAATGTAACAAAATGAGTCACTTTATATTTATGTAAGTTAAATTCTACAAAGAAGACAACTGCCATGTATATTTATGGACCAAATAACATAACATTATATATGTTGAAATGTTATATAAATAATATAATGATATATATTAAAATCTTCTGAAAATGCAAGAATTTGATAGAAACAATAGTGAATAGTACATCTCTGCAATTCAGAACAATTAGACAAACATATGTAGCTATATAGATTATCTGAATAACATAATTAATAAAATTGTTCTAATATGTGCTTATTACATACTCTTCCCTGAATGCAGAGAGTGCTCCATAAAGACATCACATTTGACTGTATAATTTAAACAACTTGAAAGTACCCTAGGTGAAAAAGAATACCTTAATAAATTAAAAAATATAAAAATATTATAGGTTACATTTCTGACCATAGTGCAATAATAAAAATGAATTAAAAAATAGTAAAAGGAAAATAAAAAATGCTAAACCCATAAGACAACCCATTGTTTCCTTCTGCTTTCTCTTGTACAGATGCCAATATTATGCAGAACTTATGGCTATTGATAATTTTGTCTCTCTCTGCTGATGCTGATGAATATTTATATATTTTCTAATTATTTGCTAGAATGTGAGAAACATTTGTGCATGCACTGTTTTTTTCAAATTTCTATAACACATGTTATTACAATTGAAATTTTGGTGCATATTATTAAATATTTCTTCAGAAAATTTTGTACCAACCTATATACCTAAGAGCACTGTTTGAGGCTTTCTGTTTACAGATGTTATTATTAATTTTTTCAGAAATGGCTACCTACTAGTCAATTTGAACTGTTCCACAAAATATTAAGTGATAGAAAATTTCCAAAAGATTTTGAAACCAGAAATTATTTGACAAAACTGACACTGAAGTGGAGCAATACAGTGAAATCTCACTTATGGATATAGATGCCAGAATTTTGAATAAAATGATCAAATCACATCTAGAGATATACTTAAAGAATACTATACAATGACCAAGTAAGCAAATATGATAATATTATGAAATCTATACCTATTATTCACTGTAAGTCAAAAGGAAAAGTCCATGTACTTATTTTGGAAGCTGCTGGAAAGGCATTTGTTTATTCTTCCTTCCTTCCTCCCTTCCTCCCTCCCTCCCTCCCTCCCTTCCTTCCGTATTGAAACTTAGTTGATTGTACATCACCGTGGAGTACACAGGTGCAATATGTGAAGCTCAAACCAGTATAATTATTATATTCAACATTATAAAATGTGGGTGTTTTTCATAGCCCTATACCAATTCCTCCTTTAACCACATTCCACTCTCCCTTTCCCACCTCTGGTAACCTCAGTTTTGTTCTCTCCTTTTGAAAGTTCGATGCATCATTGTGATTGTCACATCTTTCTTTCTTTTTTTTTTCTTTGTTTATTTTTAAGCTCCCACATATGAGTGAGGACATGCAGTATTTCTCTTTCTGTGCCTGGCTTATTTCACTTAACATAATTTTCTCTAAGCTCATCCATGTTGCTGCGAAGGGCAGAATTTCATTCTTTGTTATGGCAGTGTAGAATTCCATTGTGTAAATATATCACATTTTTCATACCCATTAATCTGACAATGAACATTTAGGTTGCTTCCAACTCTTGCCTATTGTTAAGTAGAGCTGTGATGAACATGAGAGTGCAGGTATCCCTTTGAGATGATGATTTCCACTCCTTTGGGCATATACCCAGCAATGGAATTGCTGGATCATATGGCAGTTCAATCTGTAGTTGTTTGAGGAGCCTCCATACTGTTTTCCATAATGGCTGCACTAATTTACAGTCCCACCAACAGTGTAAGAGGGTTATTTCTCTGCATTCTCACCAGATTTGTTATTCTCTGTCTTTTTGATAATAACCAGTCTAACAGGGGTGAGATGATATCTCAGTGTGGTTTTGACTTGCATTTCCCTAAAGCTAAGTGATGCTGAGCATTTTTTCATGGGTCAGTCGGCCATCTGTATGTCTTCCTCTGAGAAATTTCTATTCAGCTCCTTTGCCCATTTTTTTAATTTGGTTATTTGTTTTTTTTACTGTCTAGTTGTTTAAGTTCCTTGTATCTTCTGTATATTAATCCCTTGTTGGATGTGCAATTTGCAAATACTTTCTCCCATTTCATAGGTTGTCTTTTCACTCTGTTGATTATTTCCTTTGCTGTGCAGAAGCTTTTTAGTTTAATATAATCCAATTTCTTCATTTTTTCTTTGGTTGCCTATGCTTTTGGGGTCTTATTCATAAAGTCCTTGCCCAGTCCTACTTCCTGAAGTGTTGCCCCTATGCATTTTTTTTAGGAGTTATATAGTTTCAGGACATATATTTAATTCTTTAATCCATTTTCATTTGTTTTTGGTATATGGTGAAAGGTCTAGGTCTAGTTTTATTCTTCTATATATGAATGTCCAGTTTTCCCAGAGGAAAACCATTTATTGAAGAGGCAGTCTTTTCCCCCAACATGTGTTCTTGGTGCCTTTGTTGAAGATCAGTTGGCTGTAGGATTGGCTGATTTCTGAGGTCTCTACTCTTTTCCACTGGTCCAATGTCTATTTTTATGCCAGGACCATGCTGCTTGTTTGCTATGGCTATGTAGTATAATTTGAAGTTGGGTAGTGTTATGCCTTCAGCTTCATTTTTTTAAAAAATTGTTTCTCCTGATTACTTTGGTTGTACAGGGTCTTTTGTTATTCCATAAAAATTTTAGGACTTTTTTTCTATTTCTGTGAGGAATGTCATTGCTATTTTGATGGGGAGTGCATAGAATTTGTAGATCACATTGGGCATTATCGATATTTTCACAATGTTAATTCTTCTAATCCAAGAGTGTGGAGTGTCTTTACATCTTTTTGTGTCCTCTTCAATTTATTCCAGCAGTGGTTTGTAGTTCTTATTGTAGAGATTTTTCACCTCCTGGGTTAAATTGATTCCCAGATATTTTATTTTTGTGGTGACTGTTGTAAATAGACTAGCTTTCTTGATTTCTCTTTCCACTAGTTTTTTGCTGAAGTATAAAAATGCTACTGATTTTTTGCATGTTAATTTTGGACCCTGCAATTCTACTGAAATCATTGACAAACTTTAAGAGTTTTTTTGTAGCATCTATAGGCTTTTCTATATGTAGGATTATGTCATCTGCAAACAGGGACAATTTGACTTATTTTCCAATTTAGATGTCCTTTATTTCTTTTTGTTACCTGATTGCTCTGGCTAGTACTTCCAATACTAGGTTAAATAGGAGTGGTGAGAGTAAGCATCCTTTTCATGTTCCCATTCTTAATGGAAAAGTTTTCAACTTTTCCCCATTCAGGATGATATTGACAGTGGGTTTGCCATATATGGCTTTTATCATGTTGAGATGTGTTTCTTCTATAATTAATTTGCTAAGAGTCTTTGTCATGAAGGGGTGTTGAAATTTGTCAGATGCTTCTTTGTGTCTATTAACATAATGGTACCGTTTTTGCCCGTGATTTTGTTGATGTGGTGTATCACATTTATTGACTTGTATATATTGAACAATCCTAGCATCACTGAGTAGAATCCCACTTGGTCATGGTGAATAATTTTTTGAATGTGAAGCAGTATTCTATTTGTTAATATTTTATTGAAGATTTTTGTGTCTATGTTCATCAAAGATATTGGCCTATATTTTTTGTTGTCTCTTTTTCTCGTTTTGGTCATGGTGATGATAGCCTCATGGAGTGACTTTGGGAGAATGGTCTGTTCCAATTTTTTGGAGTAGTTTGAAATGAATTGGTATTAATTTCCCTTTAAATGTTTGGTAGAACTTAGCAGTAAAGCCATCCAGTCCTGGGCTTTTCTTTGTTGAGAGACTGCTGATTACTGCTCCATCTCAGTGCATGTTTTTGGTTTGTTTAGGTTCTCTCTTTCTTCTTGGCCTAGTCTCAGTACTTTCTATGTGTTCAGAATTTTATCCACTTCATCTAGGTTTTCAAATTTGTTGGTGTAGAGTTGTTTATAATAGTCTCTAATGATTCTTTGTATTTCTGTGGTTTCAGGTGTAATGTCTCCTTCTTCATTTCTAATTTTTGTTGTTTGGGTCTCCTTTCTTCTTTTTTTATTTAGCCAAGCTAAGAGTTTTTCAATTCTGTTTATCTTCTCAAAAAACAACTTTCTGTTTCATTGATCATTTGTGTCATTTTGAGGGGTTTCTATTTCTTTTAGTTCTGCTCTGATCTTAATTATTTCTTTCTGTCTACTACTTTTAGGGTTGGATTTTTCTTGTTTTTTAAGATGCAACACTAGTTTATTTTAAATCTTTCTATTCTTTAGATGTAAGCATTTATTATAATAAACTTCCCTCTTAGTACTGTTTTTGCAGTATCCCAGAGGTTCTGGTATGAAGTGTCCTTTTTTTTTTTTTTTTTTTTTTTTTTTTTTTTTTTGTTTTTTTCCGTGTCCGGCACCGGATTGCAACCCTCAGTGTTGCCCCCGTACCAGACCGGGGACCGGCGACGGGATCGCAAGCCTCGGCGTTGCTCGGAGCTGGTCTGTACGTGGGATCCGAACCCTCGGACGGGAGCGCTGCCGCGCTTCCCAAGCGGCGCACTATCCAGTGCGCCACCTTTTGTTTCATGTTTTTTTTGTTTTTGTGTTTAATTTCTTCTTGGACCCATTGGTCAGTCAAAGGCATGTTGTTTCATTTCCATGTATTTGTATAGTTTCCGGAGTTTCATTTGTTATTGATTTCTAGTTTTCACTCATTGTGGTCTGAAAAGATACATGAAATGTTTTCAGTTTTTAAAAATACATTGAGGTTTGATTTGTAACCTAACATGTGGTCTATCCTGAAAAATGTTCCATGTGCTGATGAGAAGAATGTATATTCTTTGGTTGTTGAATAAAATGTTCTGCAGATATCTGCCAGGCCCAACTGTTCTAAGGTGTAGTTTAAATTCTCTGTTTTTTCTATTGATTTCTTGCCTAGATAATCAATCCAATGCTGAGAGAAGGCTGTTCTGGTCCCTAATTTTTATCATATGGGTGTTTATGTCTTTCCTCAGGTCTAAGCATTTGCTTTATGCATCTGGGTGTTCCAATACTAGGTGTATATGTATTTATGAATGTTATGTCTTTTTGCTGGATAGATACTTTTATCATTATATAGTGGCCTTCTTTGTCCCTTTTTATGGTTTTTGGTTTAAAGTCTATTGTATCCTGTATAAGAATAGCTACTCCGGCTCATTTTTTATTTCCATTTGTGTGGTATATATTTTTCCATCCCTTCACTCTTAGCCTATGTGTATCTTTACAAGTGAGTGAGTCTCTTGTAGACAGCACATAGTTGAATCTAATTTTTTTATCCTATCAGCCAGTCTTTGTCTTTTGAGTGGAGAATTTAATCCAATACATGTAGGGTTGTTATTGAAAGGTATTGTCTTACTCCTGGCATTTTATCAATTTTCATTTGGATATTTTAAATATGTTTTCTTTCTTTCCCTTTTGTTGTTTGTCTTTGGTCTTTGTTGATTTCTGGAGGTGATAAGATACAGTTCCTTTCTCTTGCTTATTTACATTTTTGTTCTACCAGTGGGTTTTGTTCTTTCTTGTGTTCATGGAAGTGATTATGATTGTCTGCTATCTCTCTTAGATTATCTTCACCTTTTAAAACTCTTTTTTTTTTTCTTTTTTGTTTTAGTCTGCCTGAGTTATTTCGAAGAGAATGTCTTCAAGATTAGAAATTCTTTCTTCTGTTTGCCATACCCTGCTGCTTAAGCTCTCAATTGTGTTTTTTATTTCACTGAATGACTTCTTCAGTTCCATGAGTTTTGCTACATCCTTTTTTAAAGTATTAATCTTTTTGTAAAGTTCCTCGTTCACATCCTGCAAACTTTTTCTTATTTCCTTGTGTTGTCTAAATTAGTCTTGTATTTCATTGAGTTTCCTTAAGATTATTGCTTGGAATTCCTTTTCAGTCATTTCAAGGTTTTCATGTTCTATGGGGTCTGGTAGTTAAGAGTTATTGTATTCCTTTGGCAGACTCATATTTTCTTGTTTTTTCATATTTCTAGTATTTCTGCATTGATGTCTGGTTATTTGGTAGAGCAGTTGCTTCTTCTATTATTCTTCTTCCCTGGACTCCACTGCTGACTCTCCTTGTGTCAATGTAGTCGAGTGCAGGTGGTCTGCCTGCAGAGCAGCAGTGGCTGTTGTGCTTGCTGTTGTGGTAGTAAGCCACCCTTGCAACAGCAGTGGCTGTGGCGGTGGCTTTGTCAGGCTGACCACATGGCAGCGGTGACTCCAGTGGTGATGGGCTACGCACATGATGATGTTTATAGTCCGGTGGTGCCGGTGGTGGCAGCAACTGCAGTAGTGGTGGTTGCAGCAGCCACCCACTTGGCTGTGGTGTCTGCAGTGATGGCCTGTGCAACTACGGTGACTGTAGTGGCAATGGGGCTACCTCATGGCAGCAGCAATGGCATCAGCAGTGGCACAGATGGCTACAATTGCCTCCTTAGTGTCTGTAGTGTCTGCAGTAGCACCAGGGTTACCTCATGGGGGCAGCAGCAGTGCCAGTAGCTGCAACTGCCTCTCTGTCATCTGTGATGTCCTTGGCTACAGTGGGGTTAATTCAGTGGTGGCAATGGTGGCAGTGGTTGCAGCTGCTTCCCTTGAGTCTGTGGAGTCCATGACTATAGAGACAGGCCACCTGCAGGACTGTTGCTGTATGGGTAGCTGCTTTGCAGTGGGCAATTGTTTTAGGACCAGGCAGTAGCTCTGGCAACTGTGGCAGCAGTGGTAGTGGGCCCACTTTGTTATTCTTCTGCAGGAGGAATGTGACCTGGGCAACTCTTCCCTGAAGTCTCCCAATATTTTGTTTCCAAATATTTTATTTCTTTGTCCACATATTTCACTCAGTTAAAAAGAGTAAGGGTGAGGCATTTACCAGTTTCTTATAAAGGATATCACAAAGGATACAGATGGAGAGATGCATAGGGTGAGGTATAGGGGAAAGGGCATAGAGCATCCATACACTCTCTGAGTGTGCCACCCTCCAGGAATCTCCACATGTTCTAGGAAAGGTATATGTTGTTTTCAAAATCTATTATGACCATATATTCTAAATGAGATAAATAAAAGGTCACTTCCTTAATATCAAAATTATTTATCTCAAACAAGTAGCATTATTCTTAATGACACAAACTGAAAATATTTCAATTAAAATATGGAACGGATATCACAACACTACTTTTCAACAATGATTTATAAATGGTAGTCAATGCATTGTAGTAAAAATAGTTAAATGAGCTGTATAAAACAAGAATGAAGCAGAATTATCTATACTTATAAATGATATGATCATATACCTATAAATCTCAATGATTTAAGGAACTAGCTGAAAAACTTTGGAAATAATACAGTGGTTTAATAAAGCATCTAGATAAAAATATCAAGGAAACAACTTCTAATTTACCAGTAGTAACCAATTAGAAAGTTTATGATATGGTATTCAATTTAGTAATAACAACAAAAACATATATAGTACTGAGGAACCTATCTGTATAAACATCTAAAGCCGTATTAAGGGTCACAGAGACCTCAATAAATAGGCAGAACTTAGAAAGATTAAATAATGCAATAATATAAATTTTCCCCAAATTAATATATAAAATTATAATTCTGTCAAACTACTACTAGAATTTAGAAAAGAGAAAATTTGAAAAATTATTTTTACTTATACATACAAAAGAAATCATGTGAGCTTATTTATTAGAATACTCACTGGTTATGTAAGCTCAATGATGATAGGGATTTTGTATACAGATACATATAAAGTGCCTATAAGAATTCCCAGCACATAGTGGGTTCTCAATAAATATGTTGATAGAGCCCAGAAAATTTGAAATAATTGGGGGGGAGGGTTTGATCAACCAGGTGTTAAAATATAATGCTACAATATTTAAAATAGTATGACACTGGTACAGAAATAAAAAGACATTTCAGTGAAACTGAATTGAGGTATAGAGAGAAACAAAATATATGATGAGTTGGTATATGAGAGTTTATTCTGAAATTATTAGGAAAATATAAATTTTTCAATGAATAATGTTTCAATTTGTTATTTATTTGGAAAAAAATAAAACTGAATCCACAATGTCATTTCTTACTCCAAAAGGATTAGCAGCTGTGTGAAAGATATAAATACAATAAAAACTCTAGAGAAAATATTGGTCAATATCTTAAAATTTCATAATAGAGAAGACATTTTTAAGTAGGTTGTTAAAGCTAAGATCTGTAAAAAAAAGGATTGGTAGATTTGATTACATAAGAAATTTTAAAACAGCAAAACAGTTTGTAAGATCCGAGAAAAACATCAAAATTCAAGTTTCTTAACGTATTTGATAAAGAGCTAACATTCTTGGTGCATAAAAACATTCAAAATTTAAAAATAGAGAGGAGGGTCAAGACGGCTGAATAGATGATCCCCAGTGTCACTCTCTCCCACAAATTAACCAACTTACACGTATTAAAAATCAAGAACAGCCAAGCTGGGGTTGCTAGAGCTCAGTGGAAGAGGAGGAGAGACCTATGGAGTTCATGAAGGCAGGAGAAGCCACGATGAGAGGAAGTGAGGACCACTCCAACCATTTCCACCCGGAGCCACTTCAAGGCTGGCCCTGGTGAGCACACAGCAAGAACTGGCAAAAGCCACAGCTGTGCCCTTCATATGAAGTTATTTGGAGGTGGCAGGGAGGAAGAAGGCCTTGGTGGCCTCCAGGCCAGCAAGACCACTAACAGGGTTCCCATGGACCCACGTAGGGGTGAGGAGACACACAACTGATAAAAGGAACCACTCAGAGGCCTGTGAGTCATCATGAGGGATGGGTACATGGCCCACCCGATGGGAAGTGTTTGGAGTATAGGTGCTGGGAGTGATGGGCCCACTGGGGGAACACTGGGGCACAGCATGGACAGCTGATCTGCCCCCCAATTACCACAGACCACTCAGTGGAGACTGATCAGGAATACAGATCTGCGGGGGGTGCAGTTTGCTGAAAAGACTCAGGCCCAGATCAGAGTTTCCACATAACCCAGGTGTACCAGACCTCACAAGACCCAGAAGTACATACAATGTCAACAGTTAAAACTTGAGCTGCACAAAGAGCCTTCCCCAGGGAGTCAGCAGCAAAGCAGCAACTTAGCTCAACTACAGGGCTCAAATGCTCATCCCCACAGGAAGTTCTCCCATTATAAAAGTAAGCAAAGGACAAAAAATTAGTCCTAGTGCAGAGTTTAAGTGTTGAGAACAGTGAATAATCCAATACAGAGCTGAAAGAAAAAACAAAACACCCACAGATCAGATATGAAGTTTGATATTAACTAGTAAAGGTCTAACATCACCAAAGAACAACTATAAAACCTAGAAGGACTGTAAGTCCCCTGGGCTCCCATGCCAGGGATGGGGGAGGGCTACAGCCATGCCCCCCTGACAACCACACCCAGCACAGCCACGACCACCAGGCCACTGTTGGAAATGCCCTGTGTTCCCACACTGGCGTGGTGGGGGGCTGAGGGCCTCAGGTACACTCCCCTGACATTTGCAACCAGCCCAGTGACAACCAGTGAGCTACCACAGGAAGAACCCCAGGCTCCCAAGAAGGGGTGGTGGGTGCCAAGGGCCTCAGCCATGCTCCCCAGCATCCACAACCAGCCCAGTGATGAGCAGTGAGCAGCAATGGGAAGTAGCTTGGGCCCCCAATTTGGGGCAGTGGGGGGCCAAGGGCTTTAGCCACACCCTTCTGAAATCTGCAATCATCCCAGCAATAACTGAACCACTGCTGAAAGCCCCCTGGTCTCCCCTGCTGGAATGAGGGGGGTGCCAAGGGCTTCAACCGAGCCCCTCTCTTTCCTACTCCTTCCATCCATTTTCCTTCCCCTTCCTCTCTTCTCCTCCCCTCCAACTGCTCTGCAACATCTTAGAATGTAAAAAATATATATTAACAAATAAATTTTATAAAATTCAAAAATATATTTGAGTTTTATTTTGAATTAAATACAATTCCAAAAAAACAGATTCATGCCCATAATGCAAATAAATTAATAAGAGACGATTTTTCACCTATCGGGTGACCTAAGATAAAGGAGATGAACACTATCCAGTGTTAAATGGGGAGAGAGGACATAGGCCCTTTTATATGATGTTTGTTGCATTATAAAGTGATATCACATGTCTGGTGGACAGTTTGGCAGAACCTTTTTAGTACAAACCTTTGGAATCAACAAAGAACATAGTTTATAGAAAGAATATAGTTCACTTCAAAGAATATAGTTTATAGAAATAATAAGATTATAGATATGTGTGCCCAGAGATTTTCATCAGTTTACAGGAGTGAAAATCTAGAAATGACCTAAATGGTCATTAACATAAGATTTATTAAGTAAATCATGGTATCTGTCCATAAAATGGAATACCATGCAGCTAATTTAAATTTTGAAAAAATGACATAAACACATGACTCCAATACTATTGAGCAATAATAAAGCATCATTTATAGCTTAATTTCTTTTCAGTTAAAAATGTATATGTTTGTGTATGTATGTGTGCGTATGTGACAAGTCATTGAGAGAGGCTTTCCTATTGCTCTGGAATTGGAAACTAGGGCCCACTACTGAAGTAAAGAGGTAACATATATCCCCATATTCTGAAGGAGGTCACCAACAATTGAGGCTGGACACAAGATCCACAAGCTTATTAATAAGCTGCAAAACTAGCCCAATTGCCACCAGTCAACACCCTAAAACTTTCCTCAGTGCACCAAGGGAAGGACAAAGCTCCACGAGAGTCACTGGGAGAGATTGGGAGTACTGGCAGGAAGGTGAAACATATTTGATTTTTAGGTTGACTTCTACTGAGGCAGTTAAGGTACTGATCTGCCTCTGTGCCTAAGAAAGGGATAAGATACCTGCAAAGACAAAGCGGGACAGAAATAATGGAGCAGCCAGATTTACAAAGGGAATGTGTTTACTATGAATAAAGGGAATACATGGTAGGTAGCTGGGTTTGATCAGCAAGTCTACTGGATGTAAAACCTCTGGCAGAAGGTCACAGCAGAAGCACTGGGAGAGCTGTCTATCCAGAGCCACATCTCTCACACTGGGCAGAGGGGAGGCCCTGGTTGTCTTTTCAAAAAGCTGAGCCAGGTGCCCCACTGTAGAACCAGCATTTGGATGCTGAAGACACAGATGTCGTCCAAGACCAGTATTAGAGAAGCATTAGTGATCAGCAAACAGAACATTATAACTTCAGTTAAATAAACGTTTAAAAGTGCTTACCCTTTCCCTCCATTCTGTCTCCCAGCCCCCAACCTTAAATAAACTATACTGGTTGTGTTTGAAATATACCATGCCCCCCTTAATCAGCTGTAAATCAGATATGAGATTAGACTAAAAGTCTGAATTGTAACATGAGCAGACTTGAATGTATAATTGTATTAGACACCTCTGTAGCACTATTTCAAATCCTTTTGGCCTGACTTCTTATTCCAGACATTGATACAGCACCCAGTTCCATGCAGGATACCAACGGATTCAAAGAGATTCAGCCTGACTACACCTCATCTCACTTCTCTTCCTTCTTATCCCAGGGCTTCTTTGGTACGACAGCATAGAAAATTGTACCCAACTACTTAGTAGCCATGTATAAGCAACCCAGAAGTGAACGGGGGTTAATAACCAGCAGATTAATTTTTGGCAGGAGCCTACATCTAAATGACTCTTCCTTTTTTCCCCAGTGCAGAGGGTTCTGGGATACATTTCATGATCTTCCTAGTGATCCCATGGCTTTTATAAGAGATCGACCTGTCTCTATACCAGTAGACAAACCAATAACTAATCCTTCCATGTTTTGTTACCCCTGTCCCTCCTTTCTGCCTCCTGGGATCATATTCTGAAATTTTTGCAAACTTTTATCTCAGGCTCTGCTTTTAAAGGGAACACTTTTGTTATGACAGTTGGTGCCAGGAGTTGCCCTAAAAAGGAGAATCTCAGAATAGGGTTTTAAGGCTAGATTACTCACTGATCATATATCCGTAAGAACTCCATTACTTATGGTAAATGGGAGAAATAAAAGACTGGCAATAATATCACAGTTACTTAACACTTCTGCCTGTTCTTGGTAGGGACAACTTGCAGGTAGACCATAAAGCATTAGATTACGTGGTGCTATGGCATAGAAATTATATGATTGTAATGGCAATTATAAGTATGAAGATTGCAAAGTGAGCTAGCTATTGAGACCTTTCAAAAAAGAAAATGTCATGCTCAGGCCAGTCAAATATCAAATCAAGCCATGCTGTGAAAGCCAAATGGCTACTCTGGTGACATTTAGTGGACACTCATCTACCACCCCTGTAGAGATGACTTTCAAGATCTAATTGAAGGGCGGCAGAACAGCAAAAGTAACCACAAGGACTGATCCCTTATGACAAAGCCAGGGCTGTGGAAAAAAATGTGACCCTTAGACATGAGATGGTCATTCTTGAGTAGACAAGCCTGAGAATCCTGAACCTTCAGATTTCTCTGAACCTTCTGCACCATAAGCATACCTCTTCCCATTGTTAGAGATGAGCTGCCTCCCTTGGCTGAAGACCCTGCAAAAACATCACTTTAGCAATACACCTTACAAGATGACGTCTTCCTCAGGATCTGGTCCTTCCCTCTACTGCCTTCAGGCCAATGACCAAGGTCAGGTTTCAGTACAGCCTGAGCTAAAATACAGTCCCCATGACAGGAAAAAATAACTTATACACTAAAAGAATTGCAGGATCAGGCTAATATACAACAGGAGGAACAGGAGGAAAAGAATCATGGGGGTACTGGATTGAAACAAATAGTGAAAATATAAATCTAGATAAAGAAATATTTATTGCTATGAAGGCACTCACATGTGACTCAGGATCCAGTGTTCTGGCAAGGATGCCTGGAACTCTTCATAAAACTCCTTTGAGATATTTCCTTAAAGCTTAAACAAAAATATTGGCCTTGAGTAAATGATGTGGAGGTGTCAGAAGTCCTTTGAAAGACTATTGTGGAAGAACTTAGAGGCCCAGAGAAGTGGGATTCACTGATGGGGTGGGCACCTGCATCTTTGAGAAGGTTAGTGGTGGTTATCATCTATAGGTTGGGGTTGAAAGTAGGAGGTGCTGTCACAAAACTGGCTTTTCCAGTTTCTAGGATGGTATGGGATGATGGAGTGCTAGAGGCCAGGTGACAGCATTTGACTCTTAAATGCTGGATGACCACAACGACTCATTCTATGGATGTCAGGCAGACTTTCCCCTTCATGATCCCACATGCTGGCCATAACAGGGCGGTTATGGTGGCCAGGATACAGGCTGCACATTGATGCAGCAACATGGGCTCCTCTGTCTTTAATGCTCATCTGGCTATCACTGTTGCTGAGTGCCTCGCTTACCAGAAGCAGAATCCAATGCTGAATCCTAAGTGTGACACCATTTCTTGATGAGACTAGCTAGCTAACCACTAGAGGCCAGCTGGATTATATTGGAGCTCTTTCATTCTAGATGAAGCAGAGATTCATCTTTATTTAAATTGACACCTTCTGTAAATATGGACTTGCCTTCCCTTCATCAGCATCACCATTGAGGGCTTACAGAATGTCTAATCTATCTACACAGTATTTTGCACTATATTGCCTCAAACCACGGAATCAATTTTATGGCAAAGGAGGTGTGACAATGAGCACACAGCAGTGGGATTCACTGGGTTCACCATGTACCTCATCACTCAGAGGAAGCTAACCTGATATAAAATTAGGATGGCCTACTAAATTTCCCCTAGGAAAATGGATACCTGCACTCTCATGTTCATCGCAGCTGTGTTTATAATAGCCAAGACATGGAACCAACCTAAATGTCGATTGATGGATGACTGGATAAGAAAAATGTGGAATACTACTCTGCCATAAAAAAAGGAATGAAATTCTGTCATTTGCAGCAACATGGATGAGCCTGGAGAAATTTATGTTGAGTGAAATAAGCAAAGCACAGAGAGATAAATACCGCATTCACTCACTCATAAGTGGGAGCTAAGAGAGAAAGAAGGAATGAAAGAAAGACCACAGTGGCACATTAGAATTGAAGAGGGAGAGAACATACCTTGGGCTACAAAGTGGAGTGGTGGAGGTAGGGGGAGGGGAGAGAGGATGGGGATAATTGGGTGGGTGACACAGGGTACAAATGCAATTTGTGGTAATGGGTATGCTACAAGTATGAATCTGGCCTTCACATCTTGGGCACGAAGGGTGTCAATCAACTTTGTATCTCATGAATATTCATAACCAAAAAAAATTTTTTTTAAGTTCCACTAGGTTGCCAACTCAAGAAAAACAGCTTGAGTCAAGGTTCTATCCTTCAGGATACAGAATGTGGGTTGAACCAATGGATGATATTTGGTGCTGTGTCCCCAGAACCAAACGTGGAAATAGGATCATCCACTCTCACCATCTCTCCCAATGACATATTTATCGACTTTCTGCAAACATAGGCTCTGCTTAATTAGAGGTCCTGACCATCAAGAGGAAAATGCTTCTACCAGGGAGAAAGCATTGTACTGAACTTGAAGCTACAATTACCACCTGGTAATTTTGGGCTTCTCAATTTGCATATTGGTGGGGATAATCAACTCTGACTACCTTAAGGATCTAGAGTTTTGGCTACAGTATGGGGGATAGGCAGAAGTATAACTAGAATACAGGGACATTTGGGTTCAGTGAAGCATCTTCTGTGCTTCTGTGAAGACATAAGATCTAATGATGAGTAGGCAGCTGCAGCAACCACAGTCCAACATGGTCAAAGGATTGGGTCACCCTATCAGGGCAAGCAAATTAGACGTCTCCCTCTTTCCCACCTCTAGTAACCAACTCTCCTTCTGAAAGTTCAACTTATCCTTGTGATCTTTCTCTCTCTCTCTTTCTCTCTCTCTCTGCCCCCTCTCCACTTCCTTCTTTCCTTCCTTCCCTCCTTCCTTTCTTCTTTCCTTCTTTCTTACCTCCCACTTTTGAGTGAGCACATGAGGTGTTTCTCTTTCTGTGCCTGGATTATTTCACTTAGCATAATTTTCTCCAAGCTCATCCATGCTGCTGTGAATAGCATAATTTCAATCATTTTATGGCTGGGTAGTATTCCGTTATGTATACATGCCACATTTTCCTTATGCAGTCATCCGTCGATGGACATTTGGGTTGGTTCCATATCAGGCCTATTGTAAATACAGCTGCAATAAACATGGGAGTGCAGGTATCCCTTTGGGTATATATCCAGAATTGGGATTGCTGGATCATATGGCAGTTCTATCTGTAGTTGTTTGAGAAGCCTCCGTACTGTTTTCCATAACGGCTTTACTATTTTACAGTCCCACCAACAGTGTAAGAGAATTCTCCTTTCACCATGCCCTCGCCAGCATTTGTTATTCTCAGTCTTTTTAATACTGGCCAGTCTAATTGGGGTGAGATGATACCTCAATGTGGTTTTGATTTGTATTTCTCTGATGATTAGGGATGTTTAACATTTTTTCAATCACCTGTTGGCCATTTGTATGTCTTCCTTTGAGAAATGTCTACTTAACTCTTTTGCCCATTGTAAAATTGGATTATTTGTTTTTGCAATTAAATTGTTTGAATTTCTTGCATATTCTGAATATTAATCTGCCGTCAGATGCACAGTTTGCAAATGTTTTCTCCCATTCTGTATATTGTCTTTTCACTCTGTTGATTGTTTCCCTTGCTCTGTAGAAGCTTTTTAGTTTCATATAGTCCCATTTATTTATTTTTATTCTATTGCCTATGCTTTTGAGGTACTATTCATAAAATTTTTGTCTAGTCTTACATCCTGAATTGTTTCCTCTGTGTTCTCTTCTAGGAGTTTTATAGTTTTGGATATTATATTTAAGTCTTTAATCCATTTCTTTTTTTTTTTTTTCCTTTTTGTCTTTTTTACTGACCGGCAATGGGATCGCAACCCTCAGTGTCGCGTCCGCACCACGCCCAGCCAGTGAGCGGGAACCGGTCTCCACATGGGATCCGAACCCTCGGCAGGAGCACCGCCGCGCTCCCAAGCGGCGCACTCTCCAGTGCGCCACCGGGCCGGCCCTTTAATACATTTCTATGTTCTAGAATAATGAAAATGACATAGGAATTATGTTTGTTTAGGTTTGTTAAAACTTGCCTGTAGGACCATAGCTTTATATATATCATTATATATAAATATATATTACATCATCATATATATAAATACATACTACAGTGTTTTCTACTGTATATTTTTGTACTAGTTTTCTACCCCATTTTGAGCCATTTTAATATAATTTACATTTTCATAAAACATTGTCTTCTGCATCAAGAATTTAAAGTGTTGCCTGTGCTTTTTGGGTCTTATTCATAAAGTCTTTGCCCAACCCTACATCCTGAAGTGTTTCCCCAGGGTTTTCTTCTAGGAGTTTTATAGTTTCAGTCATATATTTAAGTCTTTAATTCATTTTGAGTTGATTTTGGTATATGGCAAGAGGTACAGCTCTAGTTTCATTGTTCTGCACATGGATATCCAGTTTTCCCAGCACCATTTACCGAAGTGGCTGTCATTTCCCTGGGGTAAGTTCTTTGTGCCTTTGTCAAAGATCAGTTGCTGTAAGTATGTAGATTGATTACTGTGTTCTCTGTTTTTATGAAAGAACTTTTTTTTTTTTTAAATTTACAAGCTGGTAATTGGGAAACGATGTGTATTTGTTGCTGTTACTGACTTTTACCTTTTTTGTATTTTACTATTGTGGAATTTATTCAATTTTGTTTTGCCCTTTTACATTTAAAGTTTTCTTTGTGAACTTTATATTTAAAACTTAGTCCTGAATTTAAATAATTTCATGCAAACATATACTGCTGTTAATTTTTTTTTATTATTTTTTCCTGGTACATAAGTACACAGTAATCCCTTTCACTGAAAAATTAGATGTTTATTCATGTCAATAGCATATTTTGCTTTTTGAACATTTTCTCTGTCATTTATCTTATTCTTTTATAGACAGCCACACAAGTCAACCATATATGTTAAAGCATCCTTTTCTTTCTTTTATATCTGTTGTCTTCCTTCTCATCACCTTCATTTTTCTTTCATCTTTTTCCCTGAATCCTAGGAATCTCTATGCTTATCCTCTGTCACTGATTTAATTTTCTACAGTTTTGCTTCTGTGCTTTGCTTCTTCAAAACAGGTTCAAATTTTGTTACAGCTAATCTTTCTTATTAAACACTTTTTGTCTCTCAGCTATGACCTCTCCCTTTTTATCTTAATCCAATTTAAATTTCTTCTTTATTTTTTTTTTTTTTGTATTTCAAATCTATGTTCCTTGCTTTGACAATTTAAAGCAATTATTGTCATTTGCTTCTGTTTCCTCATACAAATCTTCCAGAATACGCTCTTCATCCAAGTTTACATGTTATATACCTTTCCTTCAAAAAAGTTGCGTAAGTTTTTACTGATTCTATTTTTTTTCACTCATCTCTCAGTGCAACAGTTCTAACCATCTTTGTTTCTCAAAGAATTTTGATGGTTTCTTGTTGATCTTCCTGTTTATCTGGAGACCATTCAAATGCTTAAATTGAAGCGCTGAGTCCATGGCTTCTATTATCTGTTTAGTCTTTTATTCGGAATAGAGGAAGGAGTGGCAGCAGGCAGCATTTGAACCATTGTGTATCTCTAATCAGGAAATTCTCTTGTGCTTTATTACTAAGTTTATGGAAGCTCGTGCATCAGGGCTGGCTTTATCATTTTGAGGGGTATATATTTTCCCACTGGGATTATTTTTTGGTTTTAATTTTGAATTCTCCCTTGTAGGTGAGGTAGCCAAGTTGTGAAAAGGTTGAGTTGGATAAAGTTACCTTGATTTGTGAACATTTTGTTTTATTTGTCTGCATGTATTTTCCTCATAAACTTGCCTTTGTTATCTTCACCATGAAAATATCTCTGATGAAACTTTTTTTTTTCTCTCATATATCTTATCCTCTCTTTCAGTCTTCATCTTTTCACTTTAGGGATTGCTACCCATTCAAAGCAAGTCTATAATCCTTTTAGGAATTCATGTCATAAAACACCAAAAAAAGCAAGACATGGTTGCAAATTCTCTTGTAGAACTACTTTCATGGCCTTGGAGTGCTATTGCTTTATTGTTGTAACAAGGGCTGTATGAGGAGATTCCATACTTTGAACTCTCCTCTAAATAGGATAATGATGTGTATTTTTTTTCCAGAATTTCTCCCCTTAGTTTCTACAAGAATTCTCCACTATTTTGAAAATTATAGTTATTTTTAAATTCCCAGAGGCTTATTGCAATTTTGTTTAAAATGTATTACATTTGGCAGGTATTGCATGCAATTTATGTTATTTAGTTGAAAATGATCATTAGTCTCATTGCTGACAGTATTCCTTATATTTATAATTTATCTTATTCAGTGTATTGATTTAAAAAGGATGCCCACAAATTTTTTAGTGTACTGTCCTTCAAAAGGTGAAGCCTAATTCCCATACCCTTGACTGTGGGCTATACTTAGTGACTCACTTCTAACAAATAGAATTAAGTAGAACTGATGGTGTGTTACTTCTGAGTCTAGGTCATACAAGGTACTGTAGCTTCCTCCTTTCTCTCTCTCTTGACTCACTCAATCTGGGACAGAATAGTTGACACGTTGTGAGAACACTCAACCAGCCTCATGGAGAGGTCATCATGGCAAAGAACTGAGGCCTTCTGCCAACAACCAGCACTAATTTGTGAAGGTGTGAGTGAACCACCTTGGAAGGAGAATCTCTAGACTTGATCAAGCCTTCAGATGACTGCAGACTGGTCAGTATCTTGGCTGCAACTTCAGAAGAGACATTGATACATCACCACTCAGCGAAGCTGCTCCTGAATACTTTACCCACAGAAGTTGTGAGATAATAAATGCTTATTGTTTTAATTTGTTAATTTTTCAGGTAATTTGCCATATAGAAATAAATAATTAATAGAGTCAATGTTCAAATGGATGATTGGTTAACTGCAGGAAGGCAAGCTTTCTCTTGGAAGTCATAATAAATATTTTAGGTGAGAAAAGGAGGTTAACAAATGGTATCATATATGTTATGATCACAATGCAAACAAATATTACTAACACTACTACTATACTGCTCTTACTATTAAATTTACCACTACCACTACCTTTACTACTGTAGGTACATGTATGTGTGTTTGTGTGTGTGTGTGTTAATAAGAATGCCCCAAAATGGCAGCAATGATTATTTCCAGGTGGTGGGATTATGAATGTCTTTTTCTTTTCTTTGCTCTTCTGATTTCTTTCATGTTTTCCACAACTGCCCATTTATTCAACTAATATATCTTGAACAGCTATTTTATTCTAGGCACTGTAAATATGACTTTCTGGAACACAGGAAAATGTGTTCTGAATGCTGGAAATATAGCAGTGGCATAAATAGAATTTCCAGCCCACATTTACTTAGACATGTAACTGCCATGCACATTATTTCATAAGAATTATGGAGAAGAAATACATCCAGAAAGGGGAATAGAAAATGCTGGCAGTAAAGTAGTGGTGTTGCTACTTTAAATACGTTTGACAAGGAAGACTTCTTTGAGAAGCCAATAATTGAAAAATACCTGAAGGAAATATAAGGAAAAGCCATGAAGATTTCTTGGGCAAGAGCATTTCAGGCAGAGAGAAGAGCAAGTGCAAAGTCTTTGAATTGGGTGCACGCACATAACATGGTCAGTGAAGAGTTGGGAGGCTGTTGTGGCTGGAACTAATCAACTGGGGAAGAGATTAGTAGAAGATGAGCTCAGAGCGGTTGATGTGTGCCAAACCACACTGTGAATTCTGGGTCAGTAAATATTTATTACTTTTTCCATTAAAAAGATACACTATGAAAAAAAAGAAGAAATGGTTAATAAAAAAAACCCCTCCTGAAACTGTTGAAATAAACATCGCACAGAGAGTTATAAATGTATTCATCCAGTGAAATGAGATCACTAAAATTATTAAAAGAGACCTTTGTCAAGGTTTATAAAGTGTGATGTAACAAAGTTGAGAAAATGTAAGGAATACCATCAAATTATCTTGAATCAAATTAGTCCATTTTTATCAATATGGTTTTCTCATCTATTGGCTATTTTAATACAAATTAAATCCAAATTAAAAGCCAAGATTAGGCTCCAGCACTCAGTCTGGATATTTCACTACATTAGCAATCAACAATATCTTCAACCAAAAAAAAAAAAAAAATCCTATCTCCAACTCTTTCATTAGAAATTCAATTTTCAAAATAAAAGTGATCATTTCCATTTTAAAAACTCTTGCTGAGCCAAGAGCATATTCCAACTTTCACTTGAATTAATTTTACCCACAGAGATAGTGGGGACTGAGAACCAGAAATTAAAAATAAACATTTCTACTGAAAAAGTATAAATGAATTTCAAATTTTGAGGATAACACAGATATCCTGACAAAGTGCAAACACACATCATGACCATCATTCAATATGGATTCAAATACATCCTAAGATTAATGAAACAATATAGAGGCTTTGCTCTCTTTCCACTGGCTTTCGCTACACTGGTTTACAGGGGAGAAAAGAGAAAAGGGATGTGACAGGAGGCATTTGGGGAATTCTCATAGAAATACACACACTGCCTTCACAAATAAACATTGAATAAAGGACACTCTATGGACTAGAATTATGAATATTTAAAATAATATTTGCATTTACTCACTGTTCTGTCCTAAGTCTCTGAAGGAAGAGCAGATTAATAAGAAAACATAACCTTTGTTCTTTTCCTTCATGGCACCCCTCATTCTGCATGTGTGCACCTTATTACTACTGAATAAAATCCTCAAAGCCTGTTGACAGTTTTTTTGGTTTATTTTATTAAGCCTTCCCTATTTTTCAGTGACTGTTATATATATCTTCACAACCTTATGCAAGTCTTCCACCCTTCACTCTTGGTATTTAAGTTCAATTCAATTTGACATATGTGCAGCACTTACCATATGCCAGTCAGCTGTTAGGCATTGAGGATACAAAGATGAATGTCATGGTCCCAACTCTCAAAAAACCTATAGTCTAGATTAGTGGTGATCAAACATTTTGGTCTTCAGAGATCTTTACACTCAAAAAATATTGAAGACCTTGAAATGATTTTTGTTTATATGAATTATATTTATTGATATTTACCACATTAGAAATTAAAACTGAGAAAATTTAGAGTACTAATTTATTAATTTATTGTAAGTACCAATAATAAATCCATTACATAATGGCAGTATCAAATATATTTTATGAAAAAAATGACCTTTTTAAAAAAATGTATTTTATTTTATCAGTATACAATATAGTTGTTTTTTGTGTCCATTTACTGAATCCTCCCTCCCTCCTCTTTCTCACCCCTCCATCAATATCATAACTGTTTGCTGGTCTTAACAAGTGCAAGGAATTGTGATGGTTGTGTCTTCTTCCCCATCGCCCCATTAGTTTGTGTATTTTTTTTATTGATTTTTAGCTTCCACAAATAAGTGAGAATGTGTGGTATTTCTCTTTCTGTGCCTGACTTATTTCACATAATATAATTTTTTTTTCCTTTTTGTCTTTTTTCGTGTCCGGCAATGGATCGCAACCCTCAGTGTCGTGCCCGTACCGGACCGGGACCGGCAACGGGATCGCAAACCTCGGTGCTGCGCCCGCACCTCGCTCAGCCAGTGAGCAGGAACCGGTCTGTATGTGGGATCCGAACCCTTGGAGGGAGCGCCGCTGCGCTCCTAGCGGCGCACTGTAGCAGTGCGCCACCGGGCCGGCCCCGCACATAATATAATTTTTTAAGTCCATCCATGTTACTACGAATGGTAGTATTTCATTCTATTTTATAGCAGAGTAGAATTCCATTGTGTTGATATACCACATTTTCCTTATCCACTCATCTGATGATAGACATTTGGACTGGTTCCAACTCTTGGCTACTGTAAATAGTGCTGCAATAAACACTGGTGTAAAGGTATCCCTTCAACATGATGATTTCCATTCTTCTGGGCATATTTCCAGCAGTGGAATAGCTGGGTCATATGGTAGATCAATCTGTAATTGTTTGTGGAACGTCCAAACCATTTTCCATAAAGGTTGCACCATTTTACAGTCCCACCAACAGTGTAGGAGAGTTCCTTTTTCTCCACATCCTCACCAGCATTTATCATTCTCAGTCTTTTGGATATTAGCCATGCTAACTGGAGTGAGATGGTATCTCAGTGAGGTTTTGATTTGTATTTTCTGAATGCTGAGTGATGCTGAGCATTTTTTCATGTGTCTGTTGGCCATTCATATAACTTCCTTTGAGAAATGCCTATTTATGTCCTTTGCCCATTTTTTAATTGGGTTACTTGTTTTATTTTTGGCTGTAAAGATGTTTGAGTTCCTTGTATATTCTGGATATTAATCCTTCGTCTGTGTATATTTTGCAGATATTTTCTCCAACTCTGTTGGTTGTCTTTTAACTCTGTTAATTGGTTCTTTTCCTCTGCAGAAGCTTTTTAGCTTGATATAATCCCATTTGTTTATTTTCCATTTGGTTGCCCATGCTTTTTGGGTCATATTCATGAAGTCTGTGCGCAATCCTACTTCCTGGACTGTTCTCACATGTTTTCTTTAAGGAATTTTATTGTTTCAGAGTGTATATTTAATTCTTTAGTCCATTTTGAGTTGATTTTGTTATATGGTGAGAGGTATGGGTCTTGTTTCATTCTCTTGCATATGTATATCCAGTTTTCTCAGCACCATTTGCTGAAAAGCCAGTCCATTCCCCAATGTGTAGACTTGGTGCCTTTGTCAAAGATCAGATGGCTGTAGGTGTATGGGCTTATTTCTGGATTCTCTATTATGTTCCATTGATACTTGTGCCTGTTTTTAATGCCAATACCATGCTGTTTTGGTTATTATAGCTTTGTAGTATAGTTTAAAGTCAGATCGTGTTATACCTCCAGCTTTATTTTTATTGCTCCGAATTGCCTTGGCTATTCATGGTCTTTTGTTATTCCATATAAATGTTAGGATAGCTTTTTCCAATTCAGAGAAAAATGTCATTGGAATTTTGATGGGATTTCATTGAACTTGTAGATCACTTTGGGTTGTATAGACATTTTCACAAAGTTAATTACTCCAATCCAAGAGCATGGGATATCTTTCCATCTTGTGTCTGCTTTAATTTCTCTCAACAATGGTTTGTAGTTCTCTTCATAGAGATTTTTCACATCCTTGGTTAACTTTATTTCTAAGTATTTTATTTTTTTGGTGGCTATTGCAAATGGGCTAGCTTTTGTGATTTCTTTTTTTGCACATTCACTGTTGGAGTATAAAAATCCTACTGATTTTTGTGTTGATTTTGAATCCTGCAACTTTGCTGAAATCATTTATCGACACTAAGAGTTTTTTTCTAGAGGCCTTAGGTTATTTGATATATAGGATCATGTCATGTGCAAACAGGGACAGCTTGACTTCATCTTTCCAATCTGTATGCCCTTTATTTTCTTCTCTTCTCTGATTGCTCTCGCTAGTACTTCCAGCAATATGTTGAGCAGGCATGGTGACAGTGGGCATCCTTGTCTAGCTCCTGTTAAGGATGATATTGGCAGTGGGCTTATCATACATGGCTTTAATTGTGTTGAGATACTTTCCATCTATTTCTAACTTGTACAAAGGATTTATCATGAAGGAATGTTTAATTTTGTCAAATGCTTTTTCAGCATCTATAGAGATGATCATATGGTCTTTTTCTTTGCTTTTATTGATGTGGTGTATCACATTTATTGATTTTAAACCAACCTTGCATCACTGGGATGAATCCCACTTGATCATGATGTGTAATTTTGTTTATGTGTTGCTGTATTATGTTAGCTAGTATTTTATCGAGGATTTTTGCATCTATATTCATCAAAGATATTGGCCTGTAGTTTTCTTTCTTTGTTGTATCTTTGTCTGGTTTTGGTATTAGGGTGATGTGTGCTTCACAGAATGAATTTGGGAGAATGGCATCTGTTTCAATCTTTTGGAATAGTTTGTAGAGAACTGGTATCAAATCCTCTTTGAAGGTTTGGTATAATTCTGTAGTGAACCCATCTGGTCCTGGTTTTTCCTTGTTGGGAGACTTCTGTTAACAGCTTCAATCTCTTTTATTGTTATTGGTCTGCTCAGATTTTCTACTTCTTCTTGTCTGGGTTTTGGTAGTTTGTATGTTTCCAGAAATTTATCCACTTTCTCCAGATTTTCAAATTCATTGGCATATAGTTGTCTATAGTAGTCTCTAAAGATTTTTTGTATTTCTGAAGTATGTAATATCACCTTTTTCATTTCTAATTTTTGTTATTTGGGTCATCTCTCTTCTATTTCTAGTTAGCCTTGCTAATGGTTTGTCAATTTTATCAATGTAAAAAACCAACTTTTTGATTGATTGATTTTTTGTATCATTTTGGGGGGTTCTATTTCATTAAGTTCTGCTCTAATCTTAATTATTTCTTTCCATCTGCTAACTTTGGGTTTGGATTGTCTTTGTTTTTCTAGTTGTCTAAGGTGAAGTGTTTGGTTGTTTACTTGCCATTTTTCCATTCTTCTTTTATTTTTTTTTATTTATTTTTATTTTTATTTTGTCAATATACAATGTAGTTGGTTATTGTGTCCCATCACCAAAGCTTCAAAAAAAAAAAAAGTTGAGGTTGTTAAATCTTCCTCTCCCCCCACCCAGGTTTTTTTTTTTGTTGTTGTTGTTGATGTTGTTGTTGTTGCTGTTTGTTTGTTTTTTTGTGAGTGTGTGTGAAGAAAGCATTTAATGTGATAAATTTCCCTCTTAGTACTATTTTTGCTGTATCCCACACTTTTTTGTGTGATGTATTATTATTTTCATTAGTTTCAATAAATTTTTTAATTTCCTTTTTAATTTCTTCTTGGACTCATATGTCATTAAGTAGAATGCTGTTTGATATCCATGTGTTCATATAGTTTCCAGAGTTTCATTTGCTATTGATTTATAATTTTAATCCATTTTGATCTGAAAAAATACATGGAATTATTCCAATTTTTTAAAAAATTGTTGAGACCTGATTTGTGACCTAACATGTGATCTATCCTCAAGAATATTTCATGTGCTGCTGAGAAGAATGAATATTCTGAGGTTCTTAGATGAATGTTCTGTAGATATCTGTCAAGTCCAATTGGTCTAAAGTGTTGTTTAGGTCTTGTCTTTCTCTGCTGATTCTTTGCCTAGATGATCTGTCCCATATTGACAGTGGGGTGTTTAGGTCCCCTGCTATTATTCTATTAGTGCGTGTCTCATTCTTTAGGTCTAATAGTGTTCGCTTTATAAATCTGGCTGCTCTGATGTTGGGGGCATATGTATTTATGATTGTTATGCCTTCTTGATGGATAAATCCTTTTATCACTATATAGTAGCCTTCTTTACCTCTATAAAGTTTAAAATCTATTTTATAAGATATAGGAATAGCAACTCCAGCTTATTTTTCATTTCTATTTGCATGGTATATCTTTTTCCATCTTTTCACTCTTAGTCTATATGTGTCTTTACAGGTGAGGTGAGTCTCTTGAATGCAGCATATCATTGGGTCTGCCTTTTTAATCCAGTCAGTCAGTCTGCATCTTTTGAGTGGGGAATTTAATCCTTTTACATTAAGAGTTGTTATGGAAAAGTGTTGATTTACTCCTGGCATTTTATTGGTTTTTGTTTGGATGTTTTAAGTATCTTTTGTTCCTTTCTTTCTGATTTACTGTTTGCCTTTGGTATTTGTTGGTTTCTCTGAGTGGTGGATAAATATTTTTTTTTCTAGTTATTGTTAGCATTTTTATTTTACTAGTGGGTTTTGTTTTTTCTTGAGTATTTATGGCAGTGGGGGTTGTTTTTCATGAATCAAACTCGGTACTCCCTTGAGAATTTCTTATAAGGCTGGCCATGTGGTAGTGAACTCCTGCAGGTTTTGTTTGTCTGAGAAATATATTATTTGCCCTTCATTTCGGAAGGATACCCTTGCTGGGTAAAGTATTCTTGGCTGGCAAGCTTTGTCTTTTAGTATTTTGAATATATCAACCCATTCCTTTCTGGCTTTTATGGTTTGTGATGAAAAGTCTGATGTTAGTGTGATTGGGGCTCCCTTATAGGTGACTTGACACTTCTCTCTTGCAGATTTTAAGATTCTCTCTTTGTCTTTGAGTTTTGCCAGTTTTACTATAACATGTGTTGGAGAGGACCATTTTGGGTTGAATATGTTTGGGACTCTTTGAACCTCCTAAATGTGAATATTTGTGTCTTTCCCTATACCTGGGAAGTTTTCCACCTTTATTTTGCTGAACATATTTTCAATGCCATTTCTTTTTTCCTCCCCTTCTGTAATACCAATGATTTAGATATTTGAGCACTTACGGTTGTCTGTTATTTCTCTTAGATTTTTTTCAATGTTTTTAATTCTTTTTTTCTTTCCTTTTGTCCATCTGTGTTATTTCAAACAGTCCATCTTCAAGGTCAGAAATTCTCTCTTCTGCTTGTTCTAGCCTCCCGGTTTAACTCTCTGTTGTGTTTTTTATTTTGTTGAATGAATTCTTCAGCTCCACAAGCTCTGCCACATTCTTTTTCAGGGCACTGATTTCTTTATTTCCTCTTCCAGATCACGTATATTTTTCTTATTTAATTGTGTTGTCTAACTGAGTTTTCTTGTATCTCATTTAGTTTTCTTAGAATTATTGCTCAAAATTCCTTGTCAGTGCAATAGATCACTAAAATGTATTCTTCCTGACTAACTAAACTTTGTCTCCTTTCAGCAACATCTCCCCATTCCCTATCCCACCACCCCAGCCTCATTGTACTTCCCCATTCTACTTCCTACTTCTATGAGTTTAACTTTTTTGGGTTCCACATAAAAGTGAGGTCATGAAGTATCTGTCTTTCTGTGCTTGGATTATTTCACTTAGTATAATGTCATACAGGTTCATCCATGTTATCATAAAAGACATAATTCCCTTCTTTGTTAATGCTGAATAGTATTCCATTGTGTATATATGCCACATTTTCTTTATCCATTTATCCATTGATGGACATTTAAGTTGTTTCAATATATTTGCTATTGAGAAGAATGCTGCAAAGAACATGGGGATGCAGATATCTCTTTAACATACTGATATCAATTTCTTTGGGTATATGTCCAGAAGTAGGATTGCTGAATCAACGGTAATTCTATTTTTGGTTTGATAAGGAAACTTCATACTGTTTTTCATAATGGCTGTATTAATCTACATTCCTACAAGCAATGCAGAAGTGTTCCTTTTTCTCAAAATCCTCACTAACACTTCTTATCTTTCATGTTTTTAATAATTGCTGTTCTAATAGATGTAAGGTGATCTCTCACTGTAGTTTTATTTTGTGTTTACCTAATGATTATAAATGCTGAGCATTTTTTCATATACCTGATGGTCATTTTTATGTCTTATTTTGAGAAATGTTAAGTTACGTTGACCATTTTTGTTGCTGTTGTTGAAACGTGTTGATTATACATACTTGTGGGGTACAGAGTTAAATTTCAGTTTCAGTACATGTATACAATGTGTGAGGATCAAATCAGGGTCATTAGCTTACTCATTATTACTAAAATTAATTGTTTCTTTATGAAGAGGATATTAAATCTCCTCTCTTCTAGTCATTTCATAACAGGCAGTAAATTATTGCTAATTACAGATGCCTAGCTTGATTATACTCTCATAGAAATTTATTTTTCCTATCTGGTACTTTTGTGTCCACTAACCAATTTCTCACTATTCCCCCTCCAACTTCATCTTCCTGCCCCTAGTAACCACAGTTCTGCTCTCCTTCCTTGTAAAAGTTTGATTTATTTTTCTTATTGTTTATTTTTAAATTTTTTTAATTATTAGCTCCCACTTATAAGTGAGAACATGCAGTATTTCTCTTTCTGTACCTGGCTTATATCACTTAATTTAATTTTCTCCAAGCTCATCCATGCTGCTGTGAATGGCAGAATTTCATTCTTTTTTATGAATGAGCAGTATTCATCCATTGTGTATATATAACACATTTTCTTTATTCAATCATCTGTCAATGGACATTTAGGTTGGTTCCATAGCTTGGCTATTGTGAATAGAGCTATGATAAACATGAGACTGGTTAACCCTTTGACAAGATGATTTCCATTCCTGTGGGTATATACCTAGTAGTGGGATTGCTGGATTGTACAGCAGTTCAATCTATAATTGTTTGAGAAACCTCCATACAGTTTTCCATAATGGCTGTACTAAGTTACAATCCCACCAACAGTGAATGAGAGTTCCCCTTTCTCCACATTTTTACCAGCATTTGTTATTTTCTGTCATCTTGATAATAGCCATTCTGACTAGGGTGAGATGATACCTCAATGTAGTTTTAATTTTCATTTCTGTGATGATTGATATTGAGTATTTTTTTTTTCATATACCTGTTGGCCATTTTTATGTCTTCAATCAGACAAAGACACAACAGAAAGCAAAATAACAACAACAACAACAAAAATCACTACAGGCCAATATCCTTGAACATAGATGCAAAAAATTTCCACAAAGCACTAGAAAACAGAATTCAACAGCACATTAAAAAAGATTATACACCATGATCAAGTGTGATTTAACCCAGGGATTCAAGAATGGTTCAACATACGTGAATCAATAAATGTGACACACCACATCAACAAAATGAAGAACATAAACCATATGATCATCTCAATAGACGCAGAAAAAGCGTTTGACAAAATTCGGCATCTCTTTATGTTAAAGACTTGCAAATAACTAATTAGGTATAGAAGGAAAGTATCTCAACACAATAAAATCCACATATGACAAACCCATAGCTAACATCATCCTGAATGGGGAAAAGCTGAAAGCTTTTCCTCTAAGAACAGGAACAAGATATGGATGTCCACTTTCCCCACTTCTATTTAACATAGTATTGGAGTTCTAGCTAGAGCCATCAAGCAAGAGAAAGGAATAAAGGGCCTCCAAATCAGAAAAGACAAAGTAAAATTGTCCCTGTTTGCAGATGACATGACCTTATATATAGAAATACCTAAAGACTCTACCAAAAAACTCATAGAGCTGATAAACAAATTCAGTAAAGTTGCAGGATACAAAATCAATATACAAAAATCAGTAGCATTTCTGTACACTGACAATGAACTAGCAGAAAAAACAAATCAACATAGCAATACCATTTACAATAGATACCAAAAAATAAAATACGTAGGAGTAAATTTAACCAAGGTGGTAAAAGATCTCTACAATGAAAACTACAAAACACTGATGAAAGAAATTAAAGAAGACACAAAGAAATGAAAAGATTCCATGTTCATGGATTGGAAGAATTAATCTTGTGAAAATGTCCATGCTATCTAATGTGATCTACAGATTCAGTGAAATCTCTTTCAAAACACCAGTGACATTCTTTGCCCATTTTTAAATTAAGTTATTTGCTGTCTTGCTGTTGTTTGAGTTACTTACATATTTTGGATATTAACTCATTGTTAGATGTATGGTTTACAAATATTTTCTCCCAATCCATGGGTTGCCTCTTCACTCTTAATTGTTTCATTTGTTGTGCAGAAGCTTTTTAGTTTGATGTAATATCATTTGTTCACTTTTTCTTTTTTTTTTTCTATATTTGTTTACTGTGCTTTCAGGATCATATCTATAAAAACATTGCCCAGAACAATGTTGTGAAGCTTTTCCCTTATGTTTTCTTCTATTAGTTTTACAATTTCAGGTCTTACATTTACGTCTTCAATCTGTTTTGAGTTGATTTTTGTACATGGTGAACCCTCATCTTTCCTTCTCTTTAAAACTAAACTTTCAACCTGTACTATCCTTCTGACTTGACATACATTTCTTGGATGATCTTGTTTCCCTTCCAGATTATTTTCTTTATGTTTGATTTATTCCTTTTTTAAACAATAGCTCTGTTGAGGTATAATTGGTATACCATAAATTATACTCATTTTTAAGTGTGCAAGTGAATTTGGAGTTCTGTAGCCATCATGACAACTCATATTCAGAGCTTTCCATCACCCCAAAGATATGGACATCCTCTAAGTTTTCTGTGACACGTATGTCTAATGATTCTGCTGTATCTTTATACCTTGAAGTGCTAGATGTGGTCTGTTTGCTCCTCCCTATAGGCTCTCAATGCTTTTCCATTTTGCTCTCTGCCCCAGGAGTATAATATGTGTGGTTTATACCATCAAATGGGCACATGTGCCTTTAGGCTTCCCATTAGGTTCAGCCAAAGAGACCCAGTAAGAGATTGAATGAAGGAAGGAATGCAGAGTCAGTGCTCTTGATTCCTTCTGTGTGAAGTCACATGTCTTGCACGCACCTCTGCACATAAGATTATGGGTACTCACAAAATGTTTTACTTTACCAGACTCTCTTCTTCCAGATTCAGGCAAACATTCCTTACCTGTGTCCCTTCAGATTAAGCAGTGGTGATAATTCTATTGCTGCTCCCCTTGGTTCTCGCACAATTCCTGGTAATGTCCATACATTCTGCCAATGCCTTTGTGATTAGTCCTTATATAAATAATCCCTCAATGAACTATGCTAATTTTAATATGATATCTGTTTTCTGTTGGAAGCCCAGTTGATATGCCTCAATCTATACTACCCCAAGCCAAACACAAGACCAATAATCTAGGTTATTAGTAGACACCTCCATTTCAGGAGGGGAAAGCAATGGTATTGGACACTAGCTGAGGTTCTTTCAGTTCTTAAAGATCTTTATTATTGATAGGAAGAATCAGAACTACTCACTGTCCCTTCTTAAAGATCTTTATTATTGATAGGGAGAATCAGCACTACTCACTGTCCCTTCTTACTGGTCTTTGATGTTGTTTGATGAAGCTTAAGCTGATTTGATTTTCCCACTTATTTTATTCTACTGTTGGTGCTTTATTTGTAGTTTTATGTGCCTACTGGGTTTCTCCTTTGGGCATTTTATTTCTGAATGTTTTAGAAGTAAATCTCTCTTAGTCAAGCACTGAAAATAAAAACGTAAAATTGTTCATTTTTTTCCTAGGGTAGACATTTTTCTCAGCTGGATATTTTCATTTGACTTTCTGCCCCCTGAAGTGTTTACACTTTTTGAAAATTACTCTTATTCAAGTTTGTTGATAGGGAACAGCATTTCTGTCTGACAGCAAAAAAAATATGTATTTTATTTCCAAAGTATAGGCTCATCTTTACCATGTGCTTCACTTACATTTTTAAAAAGCAGAATGAGCTAGTCTCTGCTAACCAGATAAGTTTGTACAGAATGTATCTTCTTTTCAAGTTAACTGTTTAGAGTGGAGGAGATGGAGTGGGGGGTTGATGGAAATGCCTCCATTAGAATTGTAACCAGGGCCTTCTCTGACTGCAGCAAGAGGGCATTTGATTAACAGACTACAATAAAGAGTTCAATGAATAATGAGGCATCAAAGAGGACCATTTCTGAAAGCAGTTATTGAATAATGCTTAGTGAAGGACATAACTGGAAACCGAGAAATCTCAAATACATTTAAGGGGCTTAATGATATATTTGGTTATGATGTTTAAACAAGTTATAAAATGCCAAAAATAATGAGTGACTTTTAAATTCATATTTGAATGGAACTAATATAGCAATTACCTATGTAGTTTAAATAATGTGAACTGAACTACTTTGATTAATGTTGATAAGAAAGTAGTTTATATTGAAGCCGTTAGTGTATAACTATTATATTCAATTTGTAAAAATCAACAAATATTACTGAGTCCCTCAGTTTGTGGCACATAAAACCTGCTGGATACATGTCTACATGCCATTTGGCTGGATGAAAAGAAAAACATTTAATGAAGTCATTAGGTGGCATTGGGACTGGTTTTACTTTATGAACATGACATACCTTTTTCTCTTGGTTTAAGTCCCTGTCCAGAAAACTGGGGAAATCTATCTTCTAAAGGTTCCAACTTGCAAGTACTGTGACTACTTTACATGAAAATTATTTCTTATTAGAACAGAATAAAAATCAACAAAAAGTGTCCCAAACGCATTCCCCAAAAGTTCTGGCCAATGGTTGCAGCTCTTCTAGAGTTTATAGCTCAAGAAATAAAACAGTAAAGATTAGGTTTTCTTCACAAATTTACAATTCAGTAGCTTCGACATGCACATATTCATCCTGGATCTGATCTTGTCCTTCCAAATAATGATACCCTACCTGCGGCAGAGAAACCGTTATAGTAGTCCCCCCTTAACCGGGTAGTATTGAACCAATTGCTGTCAATTGGAACTTGTTTCTGTCCGTATCTTCCAACCACAAATTTAATGTCTTTTTCATCTTAACTGAGCAATGATCACATACTGTGGCCATAACTTTTGCAGTTTAAGGTGTGTCAGAAAAACTAACACAAATTTCTTCTTTCTTCTTCACAACTTCATAATTAGAAGATTCACTCTTACCATAGATCTTAGTAACCTCAACATACAATTTTCTTTCCTTCCTTATGAAGTCAAAAACTTTCACCTTTTCATTTAAAGTAAGCACTTAATAGTTTCTTTAAAGCATATTCAAATTGCCACCATCACTACTCTTGGGTTTTGAGGCCATTATGAAGTAAAATAATGGCTACTTGAACACAAGCACTATGATAAAGTGACAGTCAATTTGACAACTGAGATAGCTACTAAGTAACTAGCAGGCAGAGAGCATATACAGCACTCATCCACTGGACAAAGGAACGAGTCACAGCATGAGATTTCATCACACCACTCAGAATGGCATGCAATTGAAAATTCATGAATTGTTTATTTCTGGACTTTTACATTTAATATTTTCAAATGGCACTTGACAATGGGTAACTGAAACCACACAAAGCAAAACCGTATATAAGAGGGGCTACTGTATGTGCTCAACAAACGTATGATGAGGAAACAAAGCAGGTTTCTAAAATGAACTTTACCTTGGGTTGGGTCTCATGATATCGGTGTCTACATGTTGCTCCATGGGTAAAAGTAGCATGTGGATTAGATTGTGATTCAGTAACTAATACATAACTTTCTCAAAAAGAAAGGTCAAGGGCCGGCCTGGTGGCGCACTGCTACAGTGCGCCGCTTGAGGGCGCGGCGGCGCTCCCGCCGAGGGTTCGGATCCCATATACAGACCGGCCGCTCACTGGCTGAGCGAGGTGCCGGCGCAACACCGCGGGTTGCGATCCCGTTGCCGGTACCGGTCCGGTATGGGCGTGACACTGAGGGTTGCGATCGTTGCCGGTCACGAAAACAGACAAAAAGGAAAAAAAAAAAGTTCATGGAAAAATAGAATTGAAAGGTATTATGAATATTTCCATGAACTTTTTGAAGTGCACTCCTATAGGTAATGCTTGATTTCCACTGTTCATAATTATTGTTTTCTTTTTTTTTTTTTTTTTTTTTTTTTTTTTTTTTTTTTTTTTTTTTTTTTTC
>NW_007729031.1:62034-75713 GCF_000696425.1 Galeopterus variegatus
AAAAAAAAAAAAAAAAAAAGACAAAAAGGAAAAAAAAAAAAAAAAAAAAAGAAAGGTCAAAAAGCATAGAAAATGCATGAGAAAATACACATAAATATTTTTAGCTTTGTGATGTAACTTGTAATCATTGATTATAACTTCTGAATTTTTACCCACCAATAAAAATGGGACAACTCTGGCATGAAGCATCCCCCTTCCTATGTAAGCTTTCCCATACAATCATTTCAGCTCATAATAGACTTTGGAGCACTTTCCAATCCTGTTGGTCTGTGTTCCCAGGTCGATCTTCACGTTTGACCCCTAATAAACTTCTCTAAATAAATTTTTTTTTGCCTCAACAGCCTTGATTTTGGTTCACACCTATTTCCTTTACTTTTTGGACAGGCAGCTAAGCCACATTTCCTGGTCTCTCTTGCAATTAGGTAAGGACAAGTGATTTGAGTTCTAGTCAGCAGAATATAGGCAGAAGAAATGTTTTACTTCCAGGCCCATCTCTAAAATCTTTTCTGAGATCCCTCATGTGGATTTTCTCTCTTCTCTGTGTTCCAAAAAAAAAAAAAAAAAATGTAGATGATCCAATGGAAGGCTTTAAACTCCTATGGGATGGTTGGATACACTACATGGAAGAAACCTGGGCTCTTCAGTGAGAACATAGAACAGAGTTTCCACTCTTCACCAACCCGTGTTGTACTGGGATGTGAGTCTTAAAACTTTTTTAAAGGAGTTTATTTCTTTAATTGAAACATATTGATTATACATATTTATGGGGAACAGAGTTATATTTCAATACATGTATACAATGTGTGATGGTCAAATCAGTGTAGTTTGCATATTTATTATCACAGAAATTTATTTCTTTGTAATGAGAACACTTGAGATCCTCTCTTCTAGCCATTTGAGCATGTACAATAAAATATTTTTAATTATAGATGCCTAGTACTACTGTACACTAATAGAACTTAATTTTCCTTTCTAGCTGTAATTTTGTGTCCATTAACCAGCCTCTCCCTATCCTCCTGCCTACTCCCCTTCCCAGCCTCTAGTGAACATAATTCTACTCTATACTTCTAAATATTCGACTTTTGGGGGGGGGGGCGTGCCTCCACATATAAGTGAGAACATGCTATATTTATCTTTCTGTTTCTGATTTATTTCACTTAACATAATGTCTTCTAAGCTCATCCATGTGGCTGCAAGTGGAAAGATATTATTCTTTTTAATGGCTGAGTAGTATTCTATTGTGTCTATATACCACATACTGCTCATCTGTCAATGGACACCTAGTTTGATTCCATATCTAGGCTATAGTGAATAGTAATGCAATAAATATGGAGGTAAAGCTATCTCTTTGGTATGATAATTTCCTTTCCTCTTGATAAATACCCAGCAGTGGGATTGCTGGATCATATGGTATGGTAGTTCTATTTTTAGCTTTTTGAGTAAACTTCATACAGTTTTTCATAATGGCTGTACTAATTTACAACAACACAAACAGTGCATAAGAGTTCCCTTTTCTTCACACCCTCACTAACATTTGTTATATTTTGTCTTTTTGATAATAGCCATTCTAACAGAGATGATATCATGGTTTTGATTTTGATATCTCATCATGGTTTTGATTTGCATTTCTCTGATGACTAGTGATGTTGAGCATTTTCTCATGTCCCTGTTTGTCATTTGTATGTCTTCCTTTGAAAAGTGTCTATTCATATACTTTGCCCATTTTTAAATTGGGTTATTTCTTTTTTTACTATATAGTAGTATCTTTTACTATCCTTTTTTACTAGTTCTTTGAGTTCCTTTTATATTCTGGATATTAATCCACTGTTATATATATAGTTTTCAAATATTTTCTCCCATTTCAAATGTTGTCTTTAGACTCTGTTGATTGTTTTCTTTGCTGTGCAGAAGATTTTTAGTTTGCTATAATCCCATGTGTTTATTTTTTCTTTGTTTATGCTCTGGGGGTCTTATTCATAAAGCCTTTGCACAGCCCTACTTCCTGGAGAGTTTCCCCCATGTTTTCCTTTAGTAATTTTATGGTTTGGGGTCTTATATTTAAGTCTTTAACCAATTTTGAGTTGATTTTGGCATATGGTGAGAGGTGCAGGTCCAGTTTCATTCTTCCACATATGGATGTCCAATTTTCCCAACACCATTTATTGAAGAGCCTGTCCTTTCACCAATACATGTTCTTATTGACTTTGTCAGCGATCAAGTGGCTGTAAGTATGTGGGTTGATTCCCAAGGTTTTTATTCTGTTCCATTGGTCTGAGTGTCTGTTTTTATGCCAGTACCATGCTGTTTTGGTTACAATAGCTTTGTAATATAATTTGAGGTTGGGAAGTGTTTTACATCTGGCTTTATATTTTTGCTCAGGATTGCTTTGGCTATTAGGGGTCTTTAGTTATTCCATATGAATGTCAGGATTGCTTTTTCTATTTCTGTGAGGAATGTCATTGGTATTTTGATGGGGATTGCATTGAATCTGTAGATTGCTTTACGTAGAGCAGACATTTTCACAATGTTAATTCTTCCAGTACAAGAGCATGGAACTTCTTTCCACTTTTTTGTGTCCCCTTAAATTTCTTTTTGTAGTTCTCATTGCAGAAATCTTTCACCTCCTTTGTTAAATTGATCCCTAAGTATTTTAGGCAACATTCTTTTTTGGTGACTTTGTAAATGGGCTTCTTTTTTGATTTCTTTTTCTGCTAGCTTGTTACTGGAATATAAAATCACTACTGATTTGGAGGTGTTGACTGTAGCCTGCAACATTACTGAAATTGTTAATCAGCTCTAAGAATTTCTTGGTAAAGTCTTTAGGTTTTTCTCTATATAAGATTATGTCATCTGCAAACAGGAACAGTTTGACTTTGTCCTTTCCAATCTGGATGTCTTTCATTTCTTTCTCTTTCCTGAATGCTGTGGTTAGTACTTCCAACTATGTTAAATAACAGTGGTAAGAGTGGGCATCCTTGCCTTGTTCCTGTTCTTAGTGTAAAAGCTTTCAGCTTTTTCCCATTCAGCATGATATTGGTGATTGGTTTTTCTGAAATGGCTTCTATTGTGCTGAGATAATTTCCTTCTATACCCAATTTTCTAAGAGTCTTTATTATGAAGCAATGTTGTATTTTGTCAAATGCTTTTTCTGCATCTATTGAGATAGTCATGTGGTTTTTTCCTCACTTTTGTTGATGTGGTGTTTGACATTTATTGACTTATGCATTCCCAGGATGAATCCCACGTGATCATCATGTATGATTTTATTTTTGATGTGTTGCTGTATTCTGATAGCTAATATTTTGTTGAGGATTTTTTGTGTCTATGTTCATCCAGGATATTGGCCTGTAATTTTCATTTTTTGTTGTATCTTTGTCTGGTTTGGTATCAGGGTGATGCTGGACTCATAGAATGAGTTTGGGAGGACAGCATCTGCTTTAAATTTTTGGAGAAGGTGGAAGAGAAGTGGTATTAATTCTTCTTTAAAGGTTTGATAGATTTCAGCTGTAAAGCCATCTGTTCCTGGGCATTTATTTGTTGAAGGATTTCTGATTACTGCTTCAATCTGATGGCTTGTTATTGGTCTGTTCAGGTTTTCTATTCTTCTTGGTGTAGTCTTGATAGTTTGTATGTGTCCAGAAATTTATCCTTTTCCTCCAGGTTTTCAATTTCATTGGCATATAGTTGTTCCTAATAGTCTCTAATGATTCTTCGTATGTCTGTGGTATCCATTGTAATGTCTCCCCTTTCATTTTTGATTTTTGTTGTATGGGTTTTCTCTTTTTAGTTGTTGTTAATCTAGCTAACTTTTTTTTAAAATTTATCTTCTCAGAAAAGCAACTTTTTTTTTTTCATTGATGTTTTGTATCATCTTTTGGGTCTCTATTTCATTTAGTTCTGCCATGATGTTAATTATTTATTTCCATCTACTACTTTTAGGTTGGGATTTTTTTTTTTCTACTTCTTTGAAGCAGTGTTTGGTTGTTTTTTTCAAGTCTTTCCTTTCTTTTAATTTAAGCATTTATTGCAATAAGCTTCCCTCTTACTACTGCTTTTGCAGTATCTCACAGGTTTTGATGTGATGTGTCTTTTTTTTTTTAGTTTCAAGAAATTTTTTGACTTCCTGTTTAATTTCTTCTTGAACCCATAGGTCATTCAGGAGTCCGTTGTTTATTTGTCCTACACTTGTATAATGATACAGTTTGGATGTGTTCTCCCTGCCAAAACTCATGTGGAAATCTGATCCCCAATGTGGCAGTGCTGGAAGCCGTTTGAGTCATGGGGGCAGATCCCTCATGAATGGATTAATGCTCTCCCTGGGGGAAGAGAGATAGTGATTGAGTTCTCTCTCGGTTAGTTCCCACAAAAGCTGGTTCCTTAAAAGATGCTGGCACCTCCTCTCTCCTTGCTTTCTCCCACCATGTGATCTGTTTTTACCTGCCGGGTGCCTGCCGCTTTCTGCTATGAGTAGAAGCAGCCTGAGGCCCATGGCAGATGCAGCTGTCCCAGAATCATAAGCCAAATAAACCTCTGTTCTTTATGAAATACCCAGTCTCAGATATTGTTATAGAAACACAAACGGACTAATACATATTGCTTCCCAGGTTTTACTTGTTACTGATTTCCAGTTTTAATCCACTATGGCCTAAAAAAGATATTTGGATGATTTCAATTTTTTAAAATTTGCTGAGACTTGATTTGTGACCTGACATGTGTTCTATCCTGGAGAATGTTCCATGTGCTGATGAGAAGAATTTGTATTCTATAGTTGTTGAATGAAATTTTCTGGAGATGTCTGCCAGGCCAAATTGGTTTAAGGTATAATTTAAATCCTGAGTTTCTCTGTTGGTTGGTTGCCTGGAAGATCTGTGTAATGCTGAGAGAAGGGTGTTCAGGTCATCCACTATTATCATTTTAGGGTCTATATCTATTGTTAGGTCTGAGAGTATTTTCTTTACATATCTTGGTGCTCCAGTATTGGGTGCATACATGTTTATGATTATTATGTCTTCTAACTGGATAGATCACTTCATCATCATATGATGGCCTTCTTTGTCTCTTTTTATGGTTTTTGGTTTGAAATCTATTTTATCCAATATGAGATCAGCTACTCATGTTCATTTTGGGTTCCCATTTGCATGGTATATCTTTTTCCATGCCTTTACTTTTTAGTCTGTATGTGTCTTTATAACTGAGGTGGGTCTCTTGAAGACAGTGTATAGCTAGGTGTAGTTCTTAATCCAATTAGGAAGTCTGTGTCTTTTGAATGGGGAATTTAATCCACTTACACTTAGGGTTGTTATTCACAAGTATTGCTTTATTCCTGTCATTAGATTGCTTTATGTACAGATGTTTTAAATATCATTTGTTCCTTTCTTCTCCTTCTAATTTTTATCTTCAATGTTAGTTAGACTTTTGAGGTGACATGATTTAGTTTCTTTCTCTTTCTCATTTGCATTTTTATTTAACAGCAGGTTTTACTCTTTCTTGTAAATCCATTATAGTGATTACTGTTTTTCAGATTCCAGATGCAGGACTCCTTTGAGAATTCCTTGCAGAGGTGGCTGTGTGTTAGTGAACTCCCATAATTTTTGTTTGTGGTACATATACTATTTCTCCCTCAATTCTGAAGTATAACCATGCTGGGTATAGAATTTTTGGCTGACAATTATTTTCTTTTAGTATGTTGAATACATCATCCCATGTTCTTTTGGCCTGTATTATTTCAGTTGAGAAGTCTGCTCTTAGTCTGATGGGGGTTCTCTCATACTTGACTTGACGTTTTTCTCTTTCTGCTTTTAGAATTCTTTGTCTTTGTGTTTTGCCAGTTCAACTATAATGTCCCATGGAGATGAGACGATCTTTTTGGATTGAACTCTCTGGGAACCTTTGGGCTTCCTAGATCTGAAGGTCTGAATCTCTCCCTATATCTGGGAATTTTTCTGTTACTAATTCCTTGAATTGGTTTTCCATGACTTTTCCCCTTCTGGAATACCCATGATTCAGACGTTTGTGCACTTGAGGTTGTCTGTTTGCTCTCTTAGATTTTATTCATTTTTTAAAATTCTTTTCTCCTTTTTTTTTGGTCTGCCTGGGTTATTTCAAAATAACTATCTTCAAGCTCTGAAATTCTTTATTCTGCTTGCTCTAGCCTGCTGCTCTAGCTTTTTGTTCTGTTTTTTATTTAACTGGGTGAATCCTTCAGTTCTAGGAGTTCTGCTACATTCTTTTTTAAGGTATAAATCTTTTTGTAAATTTCTTCCTTTATATCCTGGATACTTTTACTTGTCTCATTGTGTTCTCTACTTGCTTCTTCTCTTATCTCTTTGATTTTTCTTAAGATCAGTGTTCAGAATTCCCTTACAGACATTTCAAGGGTTTCCTGCTATGTGGGGTCGGATAATTGAGAAATACCATATTCCTTTGGTGGTGCCATACTTTTCTGTTTAATAGTAGTTCTAATATTTTTTCATTGATATTTGGTCATCTGGAATGACACTTGTTTCTTCTCTTACTCTAGTGTGGGCTATGAGGGAAAGACATCTTCGTCTATTTGTAGGCTCTGCTGGTGACTCTTCTTGTATCAGTGCAATTGAGTGGGTGGCAGGCTGCCTTGGCTCCTGCTTTGTTGGTGGTCAGGACTCTTCAGGGCTCAGTTGTGGGCCAACAGCTGTGCCAGGGGCACTGCTTGGGACTGGTTCTCATCTGGGCTCCTGCTCATTTGGTGAGCAGTCCTCTGGGGCTTGGGTGTAGGTCAGTGCCTGCGGCACGGGCAGCACATGGGACCAGCACTTACCTGGGATCCACCTCTTCATAATTATTCTTTATGCCCCTTAACCAATCTCTGCCCAAACCCCCTTACCTCCTCACCTCCCACCTCTTGTAAGCACAGATTTGTTCTCTCCTTCTGAAAGATAAATGTATTATTGTGGGCTTTTCTTACTTTCTTTTTTTCTTTCTTTCTTTGTTTCCTTCCTTCCTTCCTTCTTTATTTCTTTCCTTCTTTGTCAGTACCCACTTATGAGTGAGAACTTGGGATGTTTCTCTTTCTGTCTGGCTTACGTCACTTAACATAATTTTTAACAAGGTCATTCCTGTTGCTGCAAATAGTAGAATTTTTTTTTTTATGGTTGAGTAGTATTCCATTGTGTATATATACCACATTTTCCTTCTCCTGTCATCCATTGATGGACATTTAGGTTGGCTCCAGATTTTGGCTAATGTATATAGAGCTGCAATGAACATGGTAGTGCTGGTATATCTTCAACATGATGATTTCAAATCCTTTGAGTAAATACCCAGAGGTGGAATTGCTGCATTGCATGGCAGTATTATCTGTAGTTGTTTGAGAAACGTCAGTACCATTTTCCATAATGGCTATATTATATTTACAGTCCCACAGTGTAGGAGGGTTCCCCTTTCTCCACATCCTTGTCAGCATTTGTTATTCTTTGTCTTTTAAATACTGGAAAATCTAACTGGGTTGAGACGATATCTAAATGTGGTTTTAATTTGCATTTCTCTTATGATTAGTGATGTTGAGCATTTTTTCATGTGCCTGGTGACCATTTGTATATCTTCTTGTGAAAACTGTCTATTTAGATCATTTGCCCATTTTTACATTGGATTATTTGGGGGTTTTTTTGTTTGTTTGTTTTTACTGTGAAGTTGTTTCAGTTCCTTATATATTCTGGATATTAATCCCTTGTCAGATATATAGATTCCAGGTATTTTCTCCCATTTTGTAAGTTGTCTTTCTGCTCTGTTGATTGTTTCCTTTGCTGTACAGAAGCTTTTTAGTTTGATATAGTCCCATTTGTTTATTTTTTTCTTTTGTTGCTTGTGCTTTTGGGGTCTTATTCATCAAGTCATTGATCAGTCCTACTTCCTGAAATGTTTCCCCTATGTTTTCTTTTAGTAGTTTTATAATTTTGGGTCTTACACTTAAGTCTTTAATCCATTTTGAGTTGATTTGGGTATATGGTGAGGGGTACAGGTCTAGTTTCATTGTTCTACATATAGTTGTCCAATGTTCCCATCACCATTTACCAAACAGACAGTCTTTTGCCAATTTATTTTCTTGTTGCCACTGTGAAAGGTCAGTTGTCTGTAAGTATGTGGGTTGATTTCAGGTTTTCTGTTTTGCTGTGTTGGTATGAGTAGGTCTGCTTTTGTGCCTGGATCATGCCGTTTTGATTATAACAGCTTTTTAGTGTAATTTGAAGCTGGGTAGTGTTATGCCTCAGTCTTTATTTTATTTTATTATTACTTTTGCTCAAGATTGCTTTGACTGTTTGTGGTCTTTTGTTGTTCCATACGAATGTTAGCATTGTTTTTTTTTCTATTTCTGTGAAGAATGTCTCTGGTATTTTGATGGGGATTCCACTGACTTTGTAGATTGCTTTGGATTTTATGGACATTTTCACAATGTTAATTCTTCCAGTCTGAGAGCATGGAATTTCTTTCCACTTTTTTGGGTCCTCTTTAATTTCTTTCAGTAGTGTTTTGCAGTTCTCATTGTAGAGATCTTTCACCTCCTTGGATTAATTGATTCCAAGGATTTTTATTTTTTTGGTGACTATTATAATTGTGCTTGCTTTCTTGATTACTTTTTCTCCTAGCTCATTATTGAAGTATAAAAATGCTGCTGATTTTTGCATGTTGACTTTGTATCCTGCAGCATTACTGAAGATCTTATTCAGCTCTGCAAGTTTTTTGGTAGTCTTTAAGATTTTCTATATATAGGAACATGTCACCTACAAACAGGGACAGTTTGACCTCATCCTTTCGATTGTGGATGTACTTTCTTTCTTTTTTCTGATTGCTCTGGCTAGTAATTCCTGTATAATGTTAAACAGGTGCGGTGAGAGAGTCCATCCTTGTCTTGTTCTTGTTTTTAAGAGAAAAGCTTTCAGCTTTTCCCCATTAAGTATGATATTGGCAGTGGGTTTGCCATATGTGGTTTTTATTGTATTTAAATACTATTTTATTGTAAGTATTTAAATATTCTTTCTTCTATACCTAATTTGCTGAGAGTCCTTATCATGAAGCAATGTTGAATTTTGTTGAACGCTTTTTCTGCGTCCATTTAGATAATCATAATTTTTGTTCCTGATTTTGTTGATTTGATGTATCACATTTGTTGACTTGTGTATGTTGAAACATCCTTGCATCCCTGGGACGAATCACATTTCATCATGTGTTTCATTTGTTGATGTTTTGCTGTATTGTGATTGCTAATATTTTGTTAAGGATTTTTGCATCTATGTTTATCAAGGAAATTGGGCTGTAGTTTTCTTTTTTTGTTGTATCTTTGGTTTTGTTATGAGGGTGATGCTTGCCTCATAGAATGTGCTTGAGAGAGTGGCCTCTGTTTCCATTTTCTTGGAATAGTTTAAAGAGAATAGCTATTAATTCTTCGTTAATGGTTTGGTAGAATTCAGGAACAAAGAAGTCCAGTCCTGGGCTTTTTGCTGTTGAGACACTGCTGACTACTACTTCAATCTTTTAGCTTGGTATTGATCTGTTCAGGTTTTCTATCTTCTTGGTTCAGTCTTGGTAGTTTGTATGTGTCCAGAGATTTATACTTTACCTCCTGGTTTTTGTATTTGTTGGCATATAGTTGTTGATAATAGTCTTTAATGATTCTTTGTATTTCTGTGGTATCAGTTGTAATGTCTCCCTTTTCTTTTTTGATTTTTGTTATTTGTGTCTTTAATCTCTTGTTAGTTAACCTAGCTAACGGTTTGTCTATTTTATTTTCTCTAAAAACCAACATTGTCTTTCATTGATCTTTTGTATTTTGGGGGGGTCTCTATTTCATTTAATTCTGCTCTGATCTTAATTATTTTTGCCTACTACTTTTAATATTGGATTGTTGTTGTTTTCCTCATTCTTTGAGGTGTAGCATTATGTTATTTTTTCAAAATATTTTGATTCTTTTGTTGTAAGCATTTATTGCAATAAACTTCCCTCTCTGTACTGCTTTTGCGGTATCCCTCAGGTTTTGCTATGATGTGTCTTTATTTTCATCAGTTTCAAGAAATTTTTTGATTTCCTGTTTAGTTTCTTCTTGCACCCATTCCAATTTTAATCCATTGTGGTCTGAAATGATAATGAAATGATTTCAAATTTTTACAATTTGTTGAGACTTGATTTGTGACCTAACCTGTGGTATATACTGCAGAATGTTCCATGTGCTAATAAGAAGACTGTCTATTCTGTAGTCAGATGAAATATTCTATAAATATCTGCCAACTCCAATTGGTCTAAGGTGTAATTTAAATCCTCTGTTTCTCTGTTGATTGTTTACCTTGATGATCTTTCCAATGCTGAGAGAGGGGTGTTCAAGTCCCCCATTATTATTGTATTTGGGTCTATCTCTTTCTTTAGGTCTATTATTGTTTATTTTATATATCTGGGTGCTCCAGTGTTGGATGCATATTTATGATTTTCATGTCTTCCACATGGGTAGATCCCTGCATCATTCTATAGTGGCCTTCTTTGTCTCTTTTTATGTTTGGGGGTTTAACATTTAATATATCTGGTGTAAGAATAGCTACTCCAGGGCCGGCCCGGTGGCGCTGTGGAGAGTGTGCCGCTTGGGAGTGCGGTGGCGCTCCCGCCGAGGATTCGGATCCCATGTGGAGACCGGTTCCCACTCACTGGCTGAGCGCAGTGTGGGTGCAACACCGAGGGTTGTGATCCCATTACCGGTCAGTAAAAAAGACAAAAAGGAAAAAAAAAAAAAAAGAATAGCTACTCCAGCTTGTTTTGGGTTTCCATTTGCTTGGTATATCTTTTTCTATCGTTTCATTTTTAGTCTGTGTGTGTCTTTACAAGTGGGATGAGTCTCTTGAAGAGAGCATATAGTTGTGTCTAGCTTTTTAACCCAATCAGTAAGTTTGTGACTTTTGAGTGGGGAGTTTAATCCATTTACATTTATGGTTGTTGTTGACAGGTATCATTTTATTTCTGGCATTTTATTGCTTTTTGTATAGATGTTTTAAATATGCTTTGTTCCTCTCTTCCCCTTTTATTTTTCATCTTCAATGTTAGTTGGATTTTCAAGGTGACATGATTTAGCTTCTTTCTCTTTCTCATTTGCATTTTGGTTTTAATGGCAGGTTTTACTCTTTCTTGTAAATCTGTGATAGAGATTATAGCTTTTTAGATTCTGGATGCAGGATTCCTTTGAGAATTTCTTGCAGTGGTCATCATGTGGTTGTGAACTCCCATAATTTTTGTTTGTCTGATAAATACAATATTTCTCCCTCAGTTCTGAAGTATAACCTTGCTGGGTATAGCATTCTTGGCTGACAATTTTTTCTTTCAATATGTTGAATATATCATCCCCTATCCTTCTGGCCTGTAAGGTTTCAGTTGAAAAGTCTGTTCTTCGTCTGGTGGGGGCTCCCTCGTAAGTGACTTGATGTTTTACTCTTGCTGCTTTTAGAATTCTGTCTTTTTCTATGATCTTTGACAGTTTGACTGTAATGGCTCTTGGAGAGGATCTTTTTTGGTTGAATCTGTTGGGGATCTTTGGGTCTCCTGGGTCAGAATGTCTGTGCCACTCCCTATAGATGGAAAGTTTTCCATTATTTCCTTGAATGGTTTTTCAATGCCTTTTTCTTTCTCCTCTACTTGTGGAATGCCCATGATTCAGATATTTGTGTGCTTAAGGTTGTCTGTCAGCTCTCTTAGATTTTCTTCATTTTTAAATTATTTTTCCTTTTTTTTTTTTTTTTTTTTTTTTTTTTTTTTTGTATGCCTGGGTTATTTCAAAAAAGCTGTCTTCAAGATCTGAAATTCTCTTCTGCTTGCTTGAACCTACTGTTTAAGCTCTCAGTAGTGTGTTTTATTTCCTCAAAGGAGTCCTTAATTTCCAGGAGTTCTCCTGAATTTTCTTTAAGGTATTAGTGTCTTTGCAAATTTCCTCCTTCAAATCCTGAATACTTTTTCATTTTTCATTGTGTTCTCGAATTGAGTCCTCTCTTATCTCTTTCAGTTTTCTTAAGATCCTTGTTTGGAATTCCTTTTCAGACATTTCAAGGGTTTCCTTCCCTATGGAGTCTGGTACTTGAGAATTATTGTATTTCTTTGGTGGTGTCATATTTTCTTGACATCCCTAGTGTCTCTTCATTTATGCCTGGTCATCTGGTAGAGCAGTTGTTTCTTATATTACTTTGAAATGGGCTTTGAGGAGACTGACTTCCTTCTCTATTTGTAGGCTCTGCTGGTGACTCCTTGTGTCGATGCAGTTGAGTGTGTGGCAGGCTATCTTTAGTGTGGTCCTGGCTCTCACTGTGGCAGTGGCCTGTCCTTACAGTGGCAGTAGCTTTTTCAGTTGCTGTGGTGGACCATCTGCTTAAAAATGGTGTTTGTATCACTGCCTGGTTGCAGAAAACTCACTCACCTCCTGGTCAGGGAACAGAAGTGGATGGGGCTGCCAGAAGCAGCTGTGGCAGCTTCCAGCTGGGTGCCCATTCATGGGGAGTGCTCACTAAGCTACTCGTCTCCTGGTTGGGTGGCAGGAAGGGAGGGAGGCTCATATTTTTAAAAGACAGCATCATATCAAAATAGACAGCATTATGTCAAATAAACTAGAATAATTTGAAATATCGTACAATACAGTTTTGTTCATTACAGTTTACAGATTTTGTACCATGTGCTGATACAATATCATCATTTTCATCCGTATCATCATATCAAATTGCTTTTTTAAGGCATGTTACTCCTTAAATCATTTTCACATTCAGTAACTCTCATGTTTTTCAAAATTTCCCAGTGAAATCAACAGGGCTGAGTTGATGATTTCCATTTGCCAGAAGACAAAAGAAGTTTCAGTGACTTGTCTAAGATCATAGAGTTTGTAAGAGTGTAAACTAAAACACCAGTCTTCTTAATTGAAACCAGTGAGCTTTGCATTAAAATGTAAAGTATATAAATTGTACTTACTGTGAGTAGGAAGATAAAGTAAAGCCAAAGAAGTAACTAAAAATGTAGTTATATAACTAATGCCAGATTGATTGTTTTAGTAGTGGAAAAAAATAAAAAAGTCTTTTGGACAGAAATTGTTAACTTTTAGTTTTCCTGTGTTTTATTTACTTGGTTCTTGAAATCTCAGAGAACACAAAAAGGTGTCAGTGACTGTGAAGCTATGGCAATGAGCCATAGTTGTTCAGATCTTCTTTCAAATATTTTAATAATATTAGTTAACAGAAATATAGAACTTAGGAGGAGCTAGGCACTAATCTATGCACTCTATATAAATTAACACTTTTGATTTCCACTACAATTCTATAAGGTGGATATGATTGTTATTTCATTTAAAATTCAGGAAACTGAGGCTCAGAAGGATAAAATAATTTACCCAAGGTCACACAGAAGTTGCAGAAGCAGTATTCAAACCTGGGCAGTCTGACTCCAGTGTCTGCTTTCTTAAGCCCTACTGCATATTATTATCCATATTTTACAGATAGAGAGGATGAAGTCACAGATTAATTGCCTAAGGTCAGGAGTCAGTATATGAACTCAGAGCATCTGGATCCTAGATACAGTAGCTTAACTAGTATGCTATACTAGAAAAACATCTGCCTTTGATTCTTATTACACAGAGATTTCTTTTTTTTTATTTCAGTGATTCCCAACTAGGAATGATCCGCCCCCCCCCCCCCCCC
>NW_007729031.1:75817-158020 GCF_000696425.1 Galeopterus variegatus
TCTTTTTTTTTTTTTCAGTGATTCCCAACTAGGAATGATCCCCCCCCCCCCCCCCCCAGGAACATTTGGCAATGTCTTGAGACATTTTTGTTGTCACAATGGGTGGGGGTGGGCTGAGAAGGGGAGGCACTACTGCCAACAAATAAGTAGGGGCCAGGAATGCTGCTAAGTATCCTACAATCTAAAGTGCACAACAAAGAATTATTCAGCCCCAAATGTCAACAGTGTCAAGGTTAAGAAACTATATTTTGTGGCTTTATTTTTACTGCTATTACCTTTGTTTAGATATAAAGGAAGTCAAGCATATTTCTAGATGTCATTTTGTTTGTAACAGAAAATTTGTTTTTGTATATTCTAATAGAAAATGAAGGAGTAGCACAACTAAAAAGTCTAGAATAATTTGAAAAACTATTTGTAAAATTTACATTTAAATATTTCTTCAATAAATTATATTTTTAAAATTCTAACATGGTGATAGCAAAATTCTCATCCAGGCAAACTTTTACTTAGGTGGGGGGTGGGGGAGAAAGATGTTGAAAAAAATGTTAACACCTTACTGTAAGTTCAAACCGTACAATGCAGCCATCCTATTGGCTTTTGTTTTGCTTCTAGTAAGCTTCCAGTCCCTCATATAACCTTGTTTCTGTGTTGGAAAGGCAAGCCAGTCAAGCCAACCATTACTTGAGAATCAATGAGAAAATTAAAGTGAAAATTATTTTTCTGCACAAATCCAGAGGGTAAATTAGTACATGCTCCTGAGCTGAAAAGGGAAATTTTGAATAGATTGCTTTTAGCATTGCTTTCAGAGAAAATGTGTTTTAATAGCAGTTTGGCTAGTACAAAGTTATATACACTCATGAACTCAATAAAAATTACCATATGATGGTGATGATGATGATGATGATGATGGTGGTGGTGGTGATAAAGTCAATGAAAAAGCATTGGGAAAATAAATTTGTGTATAACAATACTAATTCAAATGTTTCTTATATTTCAAGCCATGGAAGAAATAAACCCACTTACGAAGCACAACAGGTAGTTAATTCATTACATACATGGTAGTTAATTTATACCACACATCATAACTTCACTAATTTTGAACTGTAAACATGGAAATGATGCACGACAATGTTTTGCAGGGTATTTCAAACAAAGGAATTTCTTAATGCAATGTTTGCACAATTAAGACTTTCTGTTTAAAATATATAGCATTAGGTCAGCAAAGGCCTTAAGGGGCAAAGCTATTGAATATTAATATAACTATCTCTTCTTAGTTGTTAACAACTATTTACAAAATAACTACAGATAAATAATTGATTAAGTAAGAAACTAATAGCTAAAACTCAAACTAAATTACAAAGAATTATAGTTTAATGGATACTGTCTTATAGGCTTGAGTACACTATGTCAAGTGAAAAAAGGAAAATTTTATTGAAACATTGGGTAGCCATAATTTCATTTTCATTGAGTAGAAAACATAGACCTAGATATAACTATAAATGATGTCAAGTTACTTAGTATCAGAGCCCCTTGTTATCTAGCAACAGAGGGTATAGTAGAAAGTACTTTATTTTCCCATCTGTTCCATTCGCAGTTAAGGTAATTTTATTATTCTTGCTGATACTGTTCTAATACAATTCTTAGAACTGGAATATACATAATCTTTCTTTCCATGTCCGTTTCTCTCCATCTCCCAAAGACCAGCCTATCAACTTTTCCATACTAAATGATAAAAATATGTCCAGTTTATCAGCACAAAGGCTTTGAAAGAGGTCATAGCAAATAGCTATCATAGAAAAGAGACTCAGAATGATGTGTGTGCGTGTGTGTGTACTTTAAATGCAAAGTGAGAGTGAACTGTTCTCACTGTATCACAGTTAAGGGACAGATCCATGGTCATCTTTCCATTTGAAACAGACACCTAATCTCATCCCTTCATATGAGCTCAGGAACAAAACCCCTCATTGATCTCTCTCGTCATTTCTCTTGCTTCACCTGTTGCCCTTGATTTATGGCTACAAAAAAGCCTTTGATGAGCAGAATGCGGATTGATATCTCTAACAATAAAGCTGAGAAGAACAACAGTACTGAAACTCATTAATGAAAGTGCAAGATGTGATTTTACACGAAAGAAGGAAGAGGGCAGACAGGAGACAATATAGTATGATCAAAATACAAAATGGTGAGTAATGGAGAGGAGAAGCTAGTATCTCTTAAGGCAAGATTAAACTCTTTACGACACAAGTAATATGATATATTAGTGATAATATAACATTATCACTAATATAGAAAAACATGTATCTTCTTTTTAATAATCTCAAATCTTCTTAGTCTCATTTCTCGTCCATTACAAAATTGCCAGGATATGGATAGGTCCAGCACAGTTAGTTTTCATCCAATTACCTCGCAATAGATAACTCAGATTATGTTTTATTCAAACCAATATCTACCACTGGTACCACCAAAACATCTACTGTTGGACACTAATAATCTCCATGCTGTAGCAATAAAGAACACAAAATAAGTTGGACAGGGGCAGAGGAGGGGATAAAAGTAATTGTTCAGGATTTGTTTTAGTTTCTGAATCAGGAACTTCTTTATACTGTTTAGTGGAATAGATGCACATGCCATTCAGAAATTTACCAAATACAGCTAAAAGAATTTATGCTCCTCCCTTCATTTAATAAATATAGTTCCCCCCATGGACATGCCAGTACTTTAAAACATTTTAGCTATATTGCAGTGTATAAATCAGGGAGCAATTTTGATACTTTGTTCTAGATGATCTTCCTCTATTTCTGGTTAAAAAACATAACCCTCTTTTTCCAGGCTAAACATGCTTTCTGTGCCTTCTAGGACTTCACCTGTGTCATTTATCTCCTTCTCCTACTGGTAATCTGCTCCTGTCCGATAAATTCTTATTACTCCACATTATGCGCAGGACTTCTCCTTCCTAACAAATCAGTACAAAATCTCTGCTTCCAATAGAAACTCGCTATCTGATTTAGGGATTATTTGCCTGCAAGGAAGAGAAATCTGGTCAAAAATGGTATAAAGGAGATCGATTTAAAAACGTGTTGTTTAAGGAAAGGATAGGAGGAAGAAAAAAAATGTGTTGTTTAAGAAATGAAAATAGAGGGCATCTGGACCATAGGGGAACTGGTTATTGTGAGGCAGTAATTTTCTCCCATACATGTGCATGTGTATGCACACACATGCAACATAAACATACACACACATAAATGAGGTCATACTATATGTATATTTCTGTGACTTGATTTTTTAACCTAACAATAAGTCATAAAAAATTTTTACAATAAATTGCATAGTCCATAACTTAAATCTACCATTGTTTATTTAATAATTTCCCCACTGATAGATCTTCTTTTTATTTTTTGTAAATATATTACAAATAGTGTTGCTATTATTTGTACTATAACTTCATGTACGTGTACTAGTTTTTCTGTGAAATATAATCCCAGAAGTAAAATTGTTTGATCTAAACCATGCACAAGATTTTTAATAGATATTGTCAAGCTGCTATTCAAAAAGGATTTATCACTTTATACTCCCAGTAATCTGGTATGAGAAAACCTATTTCCCAATATTCTAATCAACATTGTATATTATCGATTTTTAAATTTTTTGCCAATGCGATGAATGAAAATCAGTAGCTTTAATTTTCCAATTTTATCTTCAATTTTTATTTTCTTGATTACTAGTGAGCATAAATATTTTTACATTTATTTCTCTATTTTTATTTCTAATAGGTTATTTATTAATGTATTGTTGATCTGTAAGATCTCCGTATATGTTATGTGCATGTTGCAAAGATCTTTGCCCTTTATTTTTACCAGATAGATATTTAAAATTTGTATGTAGTCATGTTAGTTAATTTTTTCTCTATGGTTTTGGGGTTCTTTATCCTAATTAAAAAGTACTTCTTTACTCTGACATTAAAGCACACAATGAGTTTCCTCTGATATGATTATGGTTTTATCTTTTAAATTTAAATCTTTAATCCATCTGGAATTTATTTTCCTGTAAGGTATGAAGCAGGTGGTCTAACTTTACTTATGTTTTTAAATAGTCAATTCTCTAAACATTTATTGAATAGTCCATTCTGTTTTTAATTATTTGAAATGCCACTTTTATTGTACATCAAGCTCTTATATATACAAGTTATTGTTTTGGAGTCTTTTTTCTGTTCCGCTGGTATAGAGGAAATGTGATATAAGAACCCTGCCTGTCTGCTAAAACATTTCCACAGATTACATACAATGGTACTTCAAATATCTCATGTTGAACACTGTACTCATCATTTTTTTTCCTTAAACATGTTTTTCACATGCTTCTAATCACATTTAATGACAGCATCATTCCTCTGGTCACCTAGCCAGGAAACTGTGTTATCATCAAATCTCACTTCTATTTCTAAAGCATCTCTCCAAATTCATGTTATGCTATTTCCATGACCACAATCATATTTTAAGCCCTCATCATCTCTCCCCAGGATTATTAAAATATACTTAATCTACTCAATAGCCTCCAAAGTGGTCCAATAATAGATTTGAATTTCACTAGAGCATGATAGATTTTTTTCCTGCCTTTCCAACGTACCCAAAATGAAGCTTTGTTAAAGTCAATTATACAAGTGGCCAATGCATTTAGTTCTTAAATGTTAAACATTATGAATGGTCAAAGTCCTTTAAAAATAAAGTAAGATAATAGTTTTGTCTATAAAATTGGCAAGCATAAGAAAATGCCCAGTGTTTGGAAGCAATACAACAAAGCAGATTTATGCTGGTGTTTTTATAAATTCATTCAAGGTCTCCAGAAAACAGTTTGGCAGTGTGTGTCTGTAATTCTACTTCTAATAATTTATCCTAAAAGATAAGTCTGAGATATTCTCCAAGTAACATACATAAGGACAGGTATTGTAGTGATATTTTTTTTCAAATAAACTGTCCAGCCATAATAAAGTGGTGTAGTAAGTTATGATATATTCATATAATTGAATGCGGCCATTAAAATTAGGTTATCAAAAAATATTGAAATAATGTTAAATAAAAAGCATGAAAAGAAACTGCATTATAATTTAATGTCAATTTTGTTTTTTAAAAAATTTGCAATGCTTAAACACCAGGAGAAAGCATCTAAGAAATATCACTGAATAATGGTATTGCAGGAATATTTTTTTCAAAAATTCTTCTTTGTGATTCTTCCTCAGATTTAAAATTTTCTAGAATGAATATACAAATACTATTGCAATAAGAGCATCAAGAATGACAATAAAATACATTTTATTTCATAAGGAAAACAAATCAGAGTGTAAAAAATCAACATCTAGGAATGGATTATATTTTAAAAGAATGTATAAGCAAAAGATGTGAACAGACACATCACAGAAGAGAAAATAATTTTTGGAACTAATATGTTAAAACATGTTCAAATTTTATAACCAAATAAATATAAAATAAAATGTCCTCTCTAACCTATATGAAGAGCAATATGTGTTGCATGTTTGTTTATTTGCTTATTTGTTTTAAATGATAATGTCCAATGCTGGCAAAGCTATAGTGAAATTGGTACATTTCTGGTGACACTGTAAGTTTTAACACTTCGTGAAAGCAGTTTTGTAATGCAAATCATGAGCTAGGTGATGGTTAATTGATGTGTCAACTTGATAGGGCCAGTGGGTGCCCAGATAGCTGGTTAAACATTATTTGTGGGTGTGTCTAAAAGGGTGTTTCCAGAACAGATTAGCATTTGAATTGGTGAACCTAATAAAAGAGATGGCTCTGCCCAATATGAGTGGACATTATCCAATTCATCAAGGGCTTAAAAAGAATAAAAATGTGGATGAAGGTTGAGTTAATTCTGTCTGATTGCTTGAGCTGGGGCACTGATCTTCTTCTGTCCTCAGTGCTCCTGGTTCTTAAGCCTTCAGATCCAAACTGGAATCTACATCATCGGCTCTCTGACTCTTAAGCCCTTGAAGTATACCACTGACTTTCCTGGGTCTCCAGCTTGCAGATAGCAGATCACAGGGCATCTCAGCCTCTGTGATTACAAAAGCCAATACCTTACAATAAATGTTTTATATAAATATTTATTTATAATAGATATTATATGTATTATAATAATTAATGATTCTTGATATTATTAATTGATGATATCAATATTTGTTATTAATTAATAATAATTATAAATTTTATTTGTTTATTACATAAATATCAATCTTATAGTAATACCTATAGATAGATATAGATATAGATCTCTATCCTACCAGTTCAGTTTCTCTGGAGAACCCTAACTAATACAAGCCATAAAAAGTATTATACCTTTTGGTGGGGAGAGGGAGGGAAGAAAAGGAGGAATTGGTAAAGGGGCACAAAAATCAACTGCATCGTATATTGATAAATTAAAAAATAAAAAAATATATTTTTAAAGTATAATATCTTTTGACCCAGTAATCTCTCTTGTTGAAATCTATCCTAGCTAAGTAATAATTAATTTTCATTAATGTGTATTTATAAGAATAAAAACAAAATAAGAAAATAAAGAAACAACCCAAATTTCAAATGATAGGGGCTTAATTAAATATAGGAGGATACTTTTAAAAGTTCATGAAAGAATTATATCTTTTAATTCTATTTTTCCACAAACTTTTTAAGAACCCTTACATTATGCATTATATGTTCAATTGAATATCATAAGCACACTAAAAATAATGACACTTGTGAAGACTATGTAGTGCATTGAAAAATTGTGATAATGTATCATTAGATGATCTGTACAATGCAATGGTTTTTGTACACTATAATTGTAACTATACAAATAATGAATATGAAAGCAGTGAAAAAGAATTCAAAAAAAGGATACTATTTTGATGATTTGCAATATATTTTCTATAATTTATTGTCATGTACTTCAACAAATGTTGCATCCACAATTTAAATGAAAGAAACAAATATTTACCTGCCAGACAAGTGAGTTGTTTGAGATTTAATAATCTTTCTCTTTGAGAAGTAAAACAATGATGAATTGTTAGAGTCCCAAGCTATTCTACAAAAGGCAGTTACCTTAGAAAGTTCTTGAAATTACTTTTGAACCAGATGGTGATTAGCCATTTCAGTCAAGTCTAAGCTTACAAAATAAAAGAATCTCTTATACAAAATGTCACACATTATAGAATTTCCAATGCCCACAGATGTAACAAACATATTAAAAACTGACATAATAGTGAAATAAGATTTTTGCTTGCTTCCATATAAAATAAATCTTTCCTCAATTCTATGATTGAGCTTTTGCTAGAATTTTCAGGTAGTAGGACAGAAAGCCTCATAATTTGAGTTTCTTCCTAAATATCTAGAAGTTTTCCTATATGACCCCTCAGCAAGGGACTATACTCAAATTCACTAAGATCCAGAACAGCTTTATCACTCCAAGGTATGCACCTCTAGTGATAATTAGACATAGAGAACATATGAGGATGCAGGTACTTACATTTCTGGACAAGATGAAGTAACAGAGGTTGTGTTTTCTTTCCTGCCTGAAACAATGCAAAATTGCATAAAAATATATTAAACAATGGTTGCAAGTCACTCGGCATTTGGAAGTGAAGAACATGAGAGACAGTAAACAAAGTGGTGAAGCCTATGACTGTCCCAGCTTACTGATATGAGGAATTCCAAGGGCCAGTGGACTTTATGAGTTTAAAAGGCAGGAGTCATTAAGGTGGCTAGAGAACACAGGGAAGAGATCTAGAGAGGAGAACTGTGCAGAGTGAGAACTCCAGAGATCTGAGGAGGGTCCCCTTTGTGTATTCAGGTCAGTATTAATCAGCACAGGTGTGTAAAGAAACTACCCAAATGCAAGGAAAGAACAACTGGAAAGGATTTGAGGTAATGGTGTCTGCTGTTCCTATAGCACTATCATTAATGCTTGTTTTCAACAGACACACTGGAAAACCTAATAATTTATGAAATATTGACTAGAGTACTCCGGAGTGTATTTCCTCAGAAGTAGAGAATATAGTCCTAGACTAAGCACTGCTGTTTTCCTAACAAATCTTAAAAGAAAGACTAAAAAAGATAAAGATAAAACTGTTTCCAAGTAACTTAACTGCATTCTAGAACAAAACTCAGTAACAGTTATATGACTAAAAAATTACGCAGCACTCAACAAGATAGAGTTCACAATGTCTGTTTTCCAATCAAAGATTACCAGGCATGCAAAGAAGAAAATCTGACACATAATGAGGACAGAATTCAGTCAATTAAAATTGACCCAGAACTGACACATATACTAGAATTAGCAAAGAACAGTTAAAAATATATTATATTTTTATTCTGTATGCTGAAAAAGTTAGAGACATGGAAGATGTGAAAAAGACCCAAATTTAACTTATTGACATGAAGAACACAATGTTTGTTATGAAAACTATAATTTCTGAGATGAAAAATATCCTGGAGAGGATAAAAGGCAAATTACACATTGACAATAAAAAAATTAGTGAACTTTAAGACATAGCAATAGAAACTATCCAAAATTAAACAGATATGTTTTTTTTCTCTTTTCTTTTTTTAAATATCAAATTTTTTATTGAAACATAATTGATGATGTATATATTTGTGGGGTACAGAGTTGACTATCAGTATTTGTGTACAATATGTGATGATCAAATAAAGATTTTTAGCCTATTCATTACAAAACATAATCATTCTTCATGTCTGTTACCCAATTTCGAGAAAAATATTTAAAAATGAACAGAGCAACAGTGAATGGTGGGATACCTTCAAGAGGACTAATATATTTTTAATTGCGGTTTCCTCACAAGAAAAGAGAGAGGCTGAGACAGAAAAAAATTTAAGTAATGTCTGAAGATTTTCCTAATCTGATTAAAACTATAAACCTAAAGATATAAGAAACTCAAAGAGATGTGAAGCACAAGAAACATGAAGAAAAGTAAACCAAGGCATATCATAATCAAACTGGTGAAAAACTAGAGATTGAGAGAAAATAGGGGCTGGCTGGTTAACTCTATTAGTGAGAGTGTGGTGCTGATAACACCAACATCCAGGATTTGATCCTTGTACTAGCCAGCCGCCACAAAAGAAAAAAAAAAAAAGCAGCCACCCTGTGAAAAGAAGAGGCTATACAATGACATTCTCTGGTCACTCATTTAACCCCATTTTCAGGGAAATTTGTAATCTTAATAAATGTCTAGATATGAATATCCTTGGAACCTACTCTCAGCTGTGCTAGGTTTGGGGGACAGTAAAGATATCATTGGTACTGAGGAATAGCATACTTCAGTGTTCTGTGTAATTGGGTTACTCTGTCCCTGGGTTTAAATCATATACAACTTGCCAATTTTCTTTACTTTCTACCACTAATGTTTTCACACAGAAATCTGAATTTTAGAGTTAGATACACTGATTTTTCCTGCAAAGCCATATACATTTCTAGTAGAAAAATATGAATCATGATGTAATATGTAATTATTTTCTGAGTTTTCATGACTGTCAGCTACAAATTGCATAGACACTGAAGTTCAGAATACATCAAGGTATTGCCTCTAATAGAAAATATTATATATTTAGCAATAATCTCCTTCACAGTCTCCTATATAGATAAATGCATAGATCAAAAGTATAAAATGTTCATTGACTACAGATTTTCTGTCATTCCTCTAATAGATTTCAGTTAAACTATAATGAACTATTGAAGACACAGTGAAAAGGAATCACTTCCTTGTTATTAGTTTTGTTTTAATCCTGTAACCCTAAACTATATCCCATATTATAAGATAAAATTTCAAAAAAAATTGTCATTCTGGCTTATTTTCCTATCCTCACCCATTGGACATATCTCTGCTATCATTCACTGAATCAGGATTTTAAAAGTCATGCCTTCAAACATAGACTTTAAAAACTAGTGGATGGAAAAGGTTATTCACATTCTTTAAAATTAATAAGAAAAAGTAACACAAACAAATAGAAATGTGAAAGAACAACTCATAGAAAACAGCAGATGTCACAAAAAACATACGTAAAGATGTTCAGCCATACTTATAATTCAAGAAATACAATAAAACAGCAATGAGATAACAGCTTTTACTTACTAAATAGAAACAAAAATAAAGTTTGATTATATTGTTGTGTGAGTATGTGGGAAAGAGGTACTTTATAGTTTGATGCCAGGAGCTGAAATTGAGGTAATCTTTCTGGAGAGCAATTTTACAATATCAATCAAAATATAAAATGCACACACCTTCATCACACCAATAGTGGCTGCTTAAATAAATTGTGGTACATCTATACAATGGAAAACGTTTTAGCCACTAAAAATGAAATTGACCTGTACATGAGAAATCTGTATATGATGATAAGGATAACAAGTTGTTAACTACTTTGTATTCAGAAAGCAACTCTTTATAGTTGTTACCACTGGGAAATGAAATGGCAGCAGGGCAGTGTGTGTATACTCTGTATTTTTTCACTCCTGTGTCTTAGAAATATCCATCCTGACCATATATATCTTTTATAATAAAAACAAATGTATGGTGGAGGGTCAGAAATGCCTTATACAATTGTTAGTCTTTCTTTTCATTTTGACAAAAGTTAATTTTATAATATCATAAAACAAAGAAAACCATCATGATTGTTTTCAAATTTCCTGTATTTTGACAATCCTATAATTTTTCATAAAATACTTCCCCATCAGTAATCCTGGAAGTGCTTAAGCTTCTCTCCTATAATCCAAGTTTCTGGTATGAAATTAGTGACTGGCTATTTTCCTTTTCAGCCCAAACTCTGGATTTCTTTTTTTCTTCTTCAATTTTAAATGACTTCCTTCTAACAATTATGCACACATATGCATTTTTCATTGGATTTTAAACTCCGCTTTAAGGTAAGGGCAGTATTTTTTTACATATTTGTGACTCCCACATCTAGAGGTTAGGTGAACAAACTGTAGAGTTAAGATTCTTAGATTTAAGTCTGCTGCTTACTAGCTTGTTGAGGCAAGGTATTCAGTCTCACTAAGCCTTTTTGTCTTTGTTTCTGTAAAATAGGGATAATAACAGTATCTACTTTATGAGAATGCTGTAAAGACTAAGAGTAATATATATATAAAGTTCTTAGGGCAGCTGTAGCAATTGGAACCATGTGGCTGGAAATGCCCCTCACCATGCTGCCTTGGACCCAGGCAGCAGGGGGGCATCAGGCTCCACCCCCATGCCCCTGTTGGGTACTGCCAAGGTGAGCCTGCCCACAGTAGCTGGCAGCAGCAGCAGCCAGTGGAACTGTGTGGCTGGACACGGCCCCTCACCCTGCCTCAGGCCCAGAGGGGAGCACCAGCCTACGGTCTGACCCACTGAGTTGGGCCCAGCAGAATCGCATGGCTCTAGGGGCTCATTCTATGACCTCAGAGTCTGAAACAGGAGCCAAGGTGGTTTAACATAACCACCACCACACCTACTGTCAAGCAAAGACAATTCACCTCCACAGTAGCAACCAGGGCCACTCCACAGCCAACCTCAGTGTAATAGAAGAAGTAAACATGCTACCAAATGACCAAGAGTCAGCAAAAACATACTAGAAGTACAAACAATCAAAAAGAAATGACACCACCAAAAGGATACAGTAATGCTCCAAAGACAGACTCCATGGAACAAGGAATCCTTGAAATGCCTTTGAGCAATGATCTTAAGAAAACTAGAAGAAATAAAGGAAGAGTCAAGTAGTGAACATAATAAAAGAAGAAAAAAAGTATCCAGTATATGAAGGAAGAAATCTACAAAGAGATTAATACCTTAAAAAAGAGTGTAGCAGAACTTCTAGAAATGAAAGCCTCAGTCAATGAAATAAAAAACAAACTGAGAGCTTGAACAACAGGGTAGAGCAAGCAGAAGAAAGAATTTCAGAGCATGAAGATGGTCTTTTTGAAATGACTCAGGCAGACAAAAAAAAAAAGGAAAAAAGAATTAAAAATAATGAGAAAAATCTAAGACAGCAGACAACCTCAAACAGTCTAACATCCAAATTGTGGGTATTCCTGAAGGGCAGGAGAAAGGAAATGGTATTGAAAACCTACTCAAGGAAATAGTAACAGAAAACTTCCAAGGTGTAGGGTGAGATACAGACCTTCAGATCCAGGGAGCTCAAAGATCCCCAAACCGATTCAACCCAAAAAGAAAGATCCTCCCCAACACATATTATAGTTAAATTCACACAGCTCAAAGACAAAGAAAGAATTCTACCAGCAGCAAGAGAAAAGCATCAGGTCACTTTTAGGGGAACCCCCATCAAACTAACAGCAGACTTCTCAACCGAAACCCTATAGGCCAGAAGAAAGTGGAATGATATATTCAAAATGCTAAAAGAAAAAAAAAAACTGTCAATAAGAATTCTTTAACCAGCAAGGCTCTCCTTTAGAAATGAGGGAGAAATAGAGTATTTCTCAGACAAACAAAAGTTGTGGGAGTTCACCACCACACGACCAGCCCTGCAAGAAATTCTCAAGGGAGTCATTCATCTGGAACCTGAATAATGGTGACCACTATCAAAAATATACAAGAAAGTAAAACCCACAGTTAAAACAAAAATGTCAGCAAGAAAGAAAAGCTAAATCATTCCACCTTTAATTCCCAACTAACATTGAAGAAGAGAAATAAAAGGGGAAATAATGATCAAAAGATATTTAAACCATCTAAACAAGTAGCAATCAAATGACAGGAATTAAGTAACACTTGTCAATAACTACTCTAAATGTGAATGGACTAAACTCCCCATTCAAAAGACACAGACTAACTGACTGGATTAAAAAGCTAGACCCAAGTATATGCGGTCTTCAAGAGACCCACCTCACCCATAGAGACATGCATAGACTAAAAGTGAAGAGATGGGGAAAAAATGTACCATACAAATGGAAACCAAAAACAAGCAGGCATCACTTTTCTTATATCAGACAAAATAAACTTTAAACCAAAAACATTAAAAAAGACAAAGAAGGCTACTATATAATGATAAAGGGAACTATCCATCTAGAAGACATAACAATTATAAACATGTATGAACCCAATACCAGAGCACCCAGATATATTAAGCAAACACTCTTAGACTTTAAAAAAGAGATAGGACCTAATAGATTAATAGTGGGTGATTTGAATACCCCTCTCTCAGTATGGGAGATGTCTTCCAGGCAACAAGTCAACAAAGAGACACAGGATTTAATTCACACCCTAGAACAACTGGACTTGGCACATATAAATAGAACATTTTACCCAATGGCTAAGGAATACACTTTCATCTCATCAGCTCATGGTACATTCTCCATGATAGATCACATTTTAGGTCACAAATCTCGTCTCAGCAAATTTTAAAAAATTGGAATCATTCCAACTATCTTTTCAGACCACAATGGATTAAAACTGGACATAAACAATAAGCAAAATGCTGGAAGCTATATAAATACATGGAAACTAAATAATAGGCTCCTAAATGACCTATGGGTCCAAGAATAAATTAAACAGAAAATAAAAAAAATTCCTAGAAACTAATGAAAATAAAGATACATCATACCAAAACCTGTGGGATACTGCAAAAGCCGTACTAAGTGGCAAATTTATTGCAGTAAATGCTTATATCAAAAAAATGGATAGACTTCAAATAAATGACTTAACACTATGCCTCAAAGAACTTGAAAAACAACAACAATCCAAACCTAAAGGCAGTAGATGAAAATAAATAGTTAAGATCAGAGCAGAACTAAATGAAATAGACACCCAAAAAACAATAGAAAGATTAACAAAATGAAAAGTTGGTTTTTTAGACACACCATTAGCTAGATTAACAAAATGGAGAGAGAATACCCAAATAAGAAAAATTAGAAATGAAAAGGGAGACACTACAGCTGATGCCACAGAAATACAGAGAATCATTAGAAAGTATTATAAACAACTGTATGACAACAAGTTTCAAAATTGGAAGATATAAATAAGTTTCTAGATACATATAAATTACCAAGACTGAACCAAGAAGAGATAGAAAACCTGAACAGATCAATAACAATCAAGGAGATTGAAGCGGTAATTAGCAATCTTCCAATTAAAAAAAAGTCCGGGTCCAGCTGAATTCTATCACACTTTTAAAGAGGAGTTAATACCAGTTCTCCTCAAACTATTCCAAACAACTGAAACAGATGCTACTCTCCCAAACTCATTCTATGAGGCCAACATAACTCTGATACCAAAACCAGATAAAACACACACAAAAAAGAAAATTATAGGCCAATATCCTTGAGGAACATAGGTGCTAAAATCCTCAACAAAATGTTAGCAATCAGAACACAGTAACATATTAAAAAAATTATACACTATGATCAAGTGGGATTCATCCCAGGGATACAAGGATGGTCCAACATACGAAAGTCAATAAATGTGATACATCACATCAGCAAGCTCAAGGACAAAGGATCATCTCAATAGATGCTGAAAAAGCATTTGACAAAATTCAAAATTCTTTCATCATAAAGACTCTCAACAAATTAGCTATAGAAGGAAAATATCTTAACACAATAAAAGCCATTTATGACAAGCCCACTGCCAGTATTATTTTGAATGGGAAAAAAATTGAAGGCCTTCTCCTTAAGGACAGGAACAAGACAAGAATATCCACTCTCACCACTTCTATTCAACATAGTACCAGAGGTACTAGCTAGAGCAATCAGGCAAGAGAAAGAAATAAAGGGAATCCAGATTAGAAAAGATGAAGTCAAAATTTCCCTATTTGCTGATGACATGATACTATATATAGAAAAACCTAAAGATTCTATCAAAAGACTCCTAGAGCTTGTTAATAGCTTCAGTAATATTGGAGGATACAAAATAAATGTCCCCAAATCAGTAGCATTTATATACTCAAATAATTAATTAACAGAAAGAGGAATAAAGAAAGTATTCCCATTTACAGCTGTCATGAAAAAAAATAAGATACCTTGGGATCAATTTAACCAAGGAGGTGAAAGGCATCTACAATGAGAACTACAAACCACTTCTGAAAAAATAAGACCCAGCTATCCCACTGCTGGGAATATATCCAAAGGAATGGAAATCATCAAGTCGAAGGTATACTTGTTTCCCAATGTTCATTGCAGCACTCTTCACAATAGCCAAGAGCTGGAATCAACCCAAATGTCCATCATCGGATGAGTGGATACGGAAAATGTGGTATATCTACACAATGGAATACTACTCAGCTATAAAAACTAATGAGATACTGCCATTTGCAACAACATGGATGGACCTTGAGAGAATAATATTGAGTGAAACGAGTCAGGCAGAGAAAAAGAAATTCCACATGTTCTCACTCATTGGTGGGAGCTAAAAAAAAAAAAAAAAGAAAAACAAACAAACTAATTCACCCACATACACACACACACACACACACACACACACACACAAAAAAAGACCGGAGGGGGGTGGGGTGGGGAAGAAGATATAACAACTATACTTCCATGAAGTTGTTACAACAAGCAAACGCAAAGGACATTCTTGGGGGGGAGGGGAGAGAGGGAGGAGGGAGGGAGGTGTCGGTGACGGGCCATAATAATCATATACAGTGTATATTGACAAAATAAAAAAAATAAAAAAAATAAAAAAAAAAAAATTTAAAGAAGACACAAAAAGATGGAAATATATTCCATGCTCTTGGATTGGAAGAATTGACACTGTGAAAATGTGTATACTACCCAAAGTGATGTACAGATTCAATGCAATCCTCATCAAAATACCAATGACATTCTTCACAGAAATGGAAAAGACAATCTTACCTTTCATATGGAAAAACAAAAGACCCCGAATAGCCCAAGCAATCCTGAGAAACAAACAAACAAACAAAAACAAAGCTGGAGGCATAACTCTGCCTGACTTCTAATTATACTAGAAAGCTGTTGTAACCAAAACAGCATGGTACTGGTATAAAAATAGACATTCAGACCAGTGGAACAGAATAGAGAACCCAGAAATCACTCCTCAGACTTATAGACATCTGATATTAGACAAAAGCAACAAAAATCTACATTGGGGAAAAGATTCCTCTTCAACAAGTGGTGCTGGGAAAACTGGATATCCATATGGTGAAGAATGAAATTAGATATGCATCTCTCACCATATACTAAAATAAACTCAAAGTGGATTAAAGACCTAGGTATAAGACCCAAAACTGTAATATTACTAAGGGAAAATCTAGGTGAAACACTTCAGCAGTTAGGTCAGGGTACAGGCTTTATGAACATGAGCCCAAAAGGACAAACAGCAAAAGAAAAAATAAACAAATGGGACTATATAAACTAAATTGTTTCTGCACAGCAAAGGAAACAATCAACAGAGTGAAAAGACAACCTACAGAGTGGGAGAAAAGTTTTGCTAACTACGCATCTGACAAGGGATTAATATCCAGAATACACATAGAACTCAAGCAATTATTCAGTAAAAAAATAAGTGATCCAATTAAAAAATGGGCAAAGGAGCTGAATAGACATTTTATAAAGGAAGACATACAAATGGCCAACAGATACATGAAAAAATGCTCACCATCACTAGTCATCAGGGAAATGCAAATTCAAACCACATTGAGATACCACCTCACTCCAGTTAGACTGGCTATAATAAAAAAGATGTTGAATAATAAATGTTGGCGAGGGTGTGGTGAGAAGGGAACACTACTGCACTGTTGGTGGGACTGTAAATTATTACAACACTATGGAAAACAATATGTAGGTTTCTTAAACAACTACAGATAGATCTTCCATATGATCCAGCAATCCCTGTTCTGGGTATATATCCAGAGGAATGGAAATCATCATGTTGAAGAGATACCTGCACTTCCATGTTTATTGCAGCTCTGCTTACAATAGCCAAGATATGGAACCAACCTAAATGTCCATCAGTGAATGATTGGAAAAGGAAACTGTGGTATATATACACTATGGAATACTACTCAAGCATAAAAAAGAATTAAATACTCTCATTTGCAACAACATGGATGAACCTGGAGAAACTTATGTTGAATGAAACAAGGAAAGCACAGTGGGATAAATAACACATGTGCTCACTCATATGTGGGAGCTAAGAGAGAAAGGAAGGAAGGAAAGAAAGACCACAATAGTACTGTGGTCTAACAGAGGGAGGGAACATTCCTAGGCATACAAATTGAGGTGGGGAAGAGAGGAGGAGGGGTAGGGAGGTGGAGGGATAATTTGGTGGGGACAAGGGGTACAATAATAATTTCTGTAATGGGTAAGTCCCCAGTATGAATCTGGCCCTCACAACATGGGCAGGAGTGGTGACAATTAGCTTTGTATCTCATGAATATTCTAAATAAATTAATTAACTAATTAAAAGAATAAAAATTAAAAAATGAAGTTCTTAGCATATAGTAAGTGCTAACAAAATGTTAACTATTATTAATAATTTTATTGATTAATATATATTAAACAAGATCTACTATAAGATTTGAACTGGACGATTCATAGAAAGAAGTGTTTTCCAAACCCTTGACAAAAGTGTTTCACATTTTCATTTATACTGCAGTTGATATCTCCAACCCATGTCTTCAAAAAAAGGTGCACACTGTAAACTGTAGTGAAATTAGACTTCATTTATTTGTGGAAAATGCCAAGAAACATAATGGATTGTTACATCAGCAATTGGATCTAGTATGTTGGTGGATTAAACTCATTAGCCTAGCACTCCAAATTTCCACACTGAGATGATTTTAGAGAGTGAGCACTGAAAAATGTCCTGGCAGAGCATAGAGGGCAAGCATTTTCACATGTAATTATATCTACCTAAAATGTCATTGTCCTTTTGTGACCTGTCAAATCATTACACTTCTTTTCAAGCCTAGTTTAAATAATAACAGTTCTCTTGAAATCTTGTCCAACTTTCAATGACAGAACTGTTTTTTTTTTCTTTCAGTTGTGCCTTGTTAATGTCTGTGTAATAGTTCTTACCATATTTTTACTATAATTAATCTGCTTACATGTTTGTTTCTGCCCACTGACTATGAGTGTCCCAGCCGAAAGAATTGTGCATTATTCATTGTTGGTCACAGATGCCTTACTTCATTAATATAAGGTGAGATTCCAACACCTTCACAAAAAAGATGAAGATAATGGTAATATTGTTGCCCTCGGAATCAAACTAATCAAAGCCACACAGCATAGTGGTGACTAGCAAATTGTGGACTTTATCTGAGAAGTCTGTGGATAAATAATTGATTGAAGGTACAGAAATATCCAGAGAAGGTCCAGAAAAGAAGTAAGACTGAAATTCATAGTACTTACTAGTCTGGAGTTTGAATCTCAATTCTACCGCTTACTCACTGTATTACTTTGGGGATTTGTAATGATGAACATGTTAATAATCTAGATTTGATCATCACATACTGTACACAAATACTGATAGTCAACTCTGTATCCCATAAATAAAAATAATTTAAAAAAATAAATAAAAATAAAAATCTAACAACAACAATAAAAGGCTTCTTATTTTACAAACTCATCTGTAAGATAGGGATCATAACAGTACTAACCTTTTGGGAATTTATTTTTGGAAGATTAATGATAAGATTATTTGTGAGGTACTTAGCACAGTGCCAAAATAGTGCTTCATAAACAAAGGAACTCTTACTAACTTTTCTGCACCTCAGTTTCTTCATCTGTAAAATAGACATATTAATAATATGGTTGTAATAGTTAAACGAATAAATGTAAAATGATTAGCAAGTAGCCATTACTATGTAAAGTTTTATTATTATTATTAATCCTATCACCATTAATGAGTAAACAGAAACATAATAGAGTGAATTAGATTAGGAGAAACAATATGAAGAGAAGAATCAACCTAAAAAAATGAAGAGGCAAAAAGGAAGATTCCATTCAAAGATTGTCAGTCTTGAATGGTTCTGAACTAGACCCCAGACCAGTGTTTTTTCTTTGTTTTTTCGAGTGGCAGCTGGCCGCTGCAGGGATTGGACCCTGGACCTTCTTCACCACCACACTCTAACCAGCTGAGCTAACCAGCCAACCCCTTGACCAGTTCTTTTTTTAAACTACAGGTAGAAACCCATTTGTAGTCAATAAATCAATTGTGGCCAGCATACTTTTTAATGAAATCTAACAGGATAGGACAGAATAGAATAGAACTGAACATTTAAGAGTTCACCATATGGCTATAATGAGTGAGTGTGCGTATATACTGGGTCACTGCATAAAATATATTCTTTAGTGAGAGTTACAATACGACGTTTGACTCTTCAGGATTATGGTGAATTCAACATGGTGCCCCCTTGTGAGTAAACTCTGAACAACTAGGCAAATTTCCAAAGGTGACCGACAATTCATTACTAAACCATACAATGTATTTATTTTGAACTGAAATAAAAAGCAAGCAGACACACAGTAAGACTAAACCCATATTCATTAAATGAAAATGAACAAGTGCCCAACATGCTGACACAGCAGAATAGATAAAGTAACATGAATAAAACAGTGAATTGATTAGATTAACATTATGGTTAGTTTTGAAACCCAAACTGGACCCCAGGTTTCTGGGTGCAAAGCAGTACTCTTCCCCCTATACCTGGAGCTTTCAAAATTTACCCTTCTGAGCAATACAGACTGTAGAAATATCAAAGGGGTTGTCATAGTGAGGGAAAGGAGGACAAAAATATGGAGTTAGAAGTCTTCCAACCTATTACAGTCAGAGAGATTTGCTTTTGACTATTTTACATTTGAGATTTTACACATTATTTTTAAAACCACTGCAATAAAACCTTGAAGCTTCCCTATACCTGTATGCCCTAATTTAGCAAGACTGAAAACTTTAATCAGTATAACATCTGTACCACACACTGTTCTGCTGAGCTAGGCACTTAGAACTTCAAGTCCCCAAACCCTCTTCTCATGTGACATTAACCTTTAGAAATAACAGAAACATGAGGACATTATCTTTGGTGAGATGCCCTCAAGGAACTTTGTGATAATTTATCTTAAAACCAGCCTCATATGCACATCAAGGATTCAAATTAGTTCTTAAATGCAAAGATTTACATTATGGAATAACTATCAAATATATTTCTCTTCCAGTTCAGAGTACACTATCTCACCTGCTTCTATCAGAACCCTTTAGGCTAGTAGAGCCTTTTTACTTATATTTCTAGCCTGAACACTTTCTTTCCTTTAAATCTCTCTTCTTATGGCATCCTATTCTCCCCACAACACACCCATGTACCCTTGATCATTTTATGTTTCCTCCAGGTTTTCTTTATCCTCATTATGTCTTTTCTCAGGAGGCGCTGGCTGAAAGGGCCAAATATGTGTGGACACATCATGGTTTTATAGTATTAAGGATAATATTTCTATTTTGGTTTTCAGTGTCCTTTCTTATGCTTTCCAGCACTTCCATGACCTTTTTGAACTTACACAGCGAGCTCCACTTTTGAAGGACCAACAAAGCTACAACAGCAAAACGTCTTGTTCCAATCTAAATCTGCCTTGGCTCATCTAGACCAAGTTTGATAAAACAAATCAAAGTCTTTCAGTTCCTTCCTCTGACCCAAGGATGGAATGATAAGAGTTGTACTCTGTGGGATTTTTAAAGACCCAGAAAAATCACCACCCTATATTAATTGAGGATTTTTTATGCTATAGAACTGAATAAATGTCACACTATACTTTTGCAGACTGAGGAGACAGTATCAAACTTAATGTTTGTTAGTCAAAACTAACTACGTATCTGGATAGACTCATACTTTTATGCTAAATATAGCATGAATTAATTATAACCATAGATATTCAATAAGCATAGTGGATACTAACATCTTTCAAATATTTAGGTTTCAAAATTTTACAAAGCCTTACTTGATATTCTAACTCACAATTCTTATTGTGCAGTTGAGGGTCTCCAAACATTTTTATACTCATTCTTCTCAGTGAAAGAGTTTTTTGAACATATACTTCAATATATAGCAATTTGTTTATATTATATAGACATGGTCTATATGGTAAAACATAAGGCATACACAAAAATAGGACTTTAATAGAATAAAATACAATTATTTCAAGATTTTGTTTTAACATTAAAAATATCTTGCTACACCAAAACATCATTAATAATTGTAAGAACTGATAACTAAAACAAAACTCAACAGTGTTCAGCTTGTAAGAGATGCCTTCAACATAATGGCATAGAAAGATTTAAAGATTAATGATTGAAGTAGAAAAGATGTATTATGAAAGCACTAATTAACATAAAGGTAGTACTGTTAAACTTAAGATAAATGGGCAATGTCCTCCTGTCTATCCATTAGGAAAATACAACAATTATAAGTTGTATGTACGTAATACAAGTTTCAACATATAAAAAATAATAATAAAACTAAATTTTGGATTGAACAAACCAGCATCCACAGTACGTTTTAAACATACTTCTTTCAGTTTTCAGTAATTGATAGAACAGGATGTTGAAAATATCAGATCAAATATTTGCGATCAAATAGGTTAAATGGTAATTGTGTTATTTAAAATTTGTGTATATATATATATATATATATGTATGTATTTATAAAATACATTGCAAATAAATATAGCAGGATATACATTCATTTCAAATGTGCATGAATGTTTCACCAAAATGTACCATATCTTTGGACAATTAAGTATGTCTCAACAAATTCCAAAGGATTAAAGCCATAATTGACCTGTTCTCTGGTCACAATGGAACAAAAATGATAACAAGAAAAGACTTAATTGTATAAAAATGAAACCACACACCTCTATATAAGACATAAGTGGAAGAAGAAATCTCAGTGGAAATTAGAAAATGCTTTGAAATTAATGAAATGCAAAGAGCAACATCCAAACTTGTAGAATGCAGCAAAAGCCAGGCTTGAAGGGAAATAAACTTAACTGCATTTATTAGAAAAGGAAAAATGATGAAAAGCTAATGATTTAGGCATCTGTTTCAAGAATTTAGGAAATGAACAGCAAATGAAACCCAAAGAAAATAAGAAAGAAAAATAATAAAGAACAGAAATTAATAAAATAGATAACCAAAATACAATAGAGAAAATAAACAAAATTATTTTTGAAAAGACTAATAAAATTGATTAACCCCTATTAAGAATGATCAATACAAAAGAGAGAGAAGACACAGATTTATCAAGAATGAAAAAAAAGAGACATAACTACAGTACCTACAGGCATTGCAAAAGTAATATGAAGATATTATCAACAATCTTATACTAATATTTTAAAAATTCAGATGAAATTACAAATTCTCCTCAGAACACTACTTATTCAAACAAACAAAAGAAGAAAAAGAAAATCTGGAGGATGGTATATTTAAAAAATTGCAACTATAATAAAAAAATTACTACAAGAAAATCAAGGCTGAGACAGCTTCACCATTAAATTTTTTCAACTACTTAAAAAATAATTAACACTAATCTTACATAAACTCTTCCAGAAAATAGAAAAAAACAGGAGCACTTCCCAACACCATTTAAAAGACCAGCATAAACTGTATACCAAAACAGGTAAATGACATTATAAGAAACAAAAATACCAGACCACTCTTTCTCATGAATATAAATGAAAAAATTCCAAAACAAAATATTAGCATATCGTATAGAATAATTGTGTTATTTTTCTATTGCTGTGTAACAAATGACTTAAAACCACAGTTTCCATCAGTTTCTGTGGGCCAGGAGGCCAGACTTGACTGAGCTTGGTCCTCTGCAAAACTATAGTCAAGGTGTTGGCCAGGGCTCAGTTCTCTTCTAGAGGTTTGACTGTAGGCAGATCCACATCCAAAGTCACTGAGATCATTAGCAGAATTCATTTTCTTGCAGTTGTGGCCAGAGGCACTTTCATCTCTTAGAGGCTACACTGTTGCTTCTATAGTCTCTCTCACATCATGGAAGCTTGCTTCTTCAAAGTTGGCAAGGGAGAAAATGAGTTGGTTAGCAAGACAGAATCTTATAGTGTAATCACAGGAGTAATATCCCATCATCTTTGCCATATTCTATTGTTTAGAAGCAAGTCACCTGTTCTGCCCAAAGTAAATAGGAAGAAATTATATAAAGGCATGAATACTAGATTTGGATCATGGGGACCACATTAAAGTCCATCTGGCATAGTAACATGTAAAATTTATAAATTATGATAATGTTTATTTCATTCCAGGAATACAGTTGGTTTTGCATTTGTAAATAAATCCAATGTAACTGAGTACATGAGAAAAATCCTATAAGCATCTCAATATATGACAAAAAACCTTGTCAAATTTGATATCCATTTATGATTTTTAAAAAGAACAAAATAAAAACTTCTTAGAAAGCTAGAAATAGAAGGGAACCTCTCTAAACTTAAAGAAATCTGCAAAACAAACAAAAAACTACCACAAGCCTTACAGTTAATGTAAAATATAGAGAACCTTTGTCCTGAGATAAAACAAAATTGCCTCCTATCACCACTTTAACATTTTTTTGGTGATCTCATGCTGTATAAAAAAAATTACCACAAAACCTAGTCATTTACAGCAAACATTTATTATCTCACTATCTCTGTGGATCAGAAATATGCGAGCATCTTAGTTGGGTGATTCTGGCTCAGTCCACTCATGAGGTTGCAGTCAAGCTGTCAGTGAGGTCTGCAGTCATCTGAAGCTTGAACCAGGACTAGAGGATTCACTTCCAAACTCACATGAATGGTTTCTGGCAAGCCTCAGTTCCTCACCATGTGGGCCTGAGTCACCACAGGACTTGGAAGGTGGCCTCCTTCATAATCCATGATCCAAGAGAGGGCCCAAGACCGAAGCTCCAGGCTTTTACATACTAATCTTAGAAGTGAGATGTCATCACTTACACCGTATTCTATTGGTCACGTAGCCAAACCCTGATGTTAAGTAGGAGGAGAGTATGTAAAGGTGTGAGGACCAAGAGGGGAAATCACAAGGGACCATCTTGAAGGCTGGCTACCACAAAAACCTTTCTGGAGTCATAGTCAATTCAATAAGGCATAAAAAAGGTACAGTACAGCCATTGTGGAAAAAATATGAAGATTTCTCAAGCAGCTACAGATGGAGCTACCATACAATACCCCAATCCCACTACTGGTTATATATCCAAAGGAATGGAAATCATCATGTTGAAGGGATGCCTGCACTCTGGTGGTTATCACAGCTCTATTCACAATAGCCAAGATATGGAACCAACCTAAATGTCCATGAATGGATGACTGGATAAAGAAAATGTGATATATACACACACACACACACACACACACACACACACACACTGGAATACTACTCAGCCATTAAAAAGAATGAAATTCTGCCATTTGCAGGAGCATGGATGAGCTTAGAGAAAATTATGATAAGTGAAATAAGCCAGGCATGGAAGGAGAAATACCACATGTTCTCACTCATATGTGGGAGCAAAGACGAGAGAGAGAGAGAGAGAGAGAGAGAGAGAACAATGATAATGAAAAGTTGAACTTTCAGAATGAGAGAACCAAACTGTGGTTACTAAAGGCAGGAAAGGGGGAGAATGAGGAAGGATAGTGAGAAATTGCTTAATGGACACAAAACAGCTAGTTAGGAAAAATAAATTCTAATGGTGCACAGTCGAGCTACGCATATGTAATTACCATTAAGTGCATGTTATTAGATGGCTAGAAGAGTGATCAAATGTCCTCATCACAAAGAAATGATTAAGTTTTGTAATGATGAATATGCTCATTATCCTGATTTGATCACCAAACATTGTATACAGGTATTGATATTTAACACTATACCCCACAAATATATATAATCAATTACGTTTCAATTTTTTTAAAAAGGGAATAGTTATAAAGACTACTTTATGATGGTAAAATCAGAACAGTGGTTGCTTCTAGTGGAATAGGTTGTCTGAAAATAACATGAGGGAACTTTTTGGAGTCTATGGAAATGTTCTAGAACTTCATTTAGGTGTTGATTACCCAGGTGTATACATTTGTCAAAACTCGTTGACGTGTATAATTAAGGTATATATATTTTACTGTTTGTAAATTATACCTCGATAAAGTAAAATTTTAGAAAAGATATAAGGATTTGCCTTATTTGCAATTCAAGGTTACATTTACCTTAAAAAATAAATTGTTGAAGTTTATCTTTTTCCAATTTCTAAAAGAATTTGTACAAGAAGGGATTATCTGTATCTTGGAAATTGAGAAAACTTGGTATAAAATCACCTTGACATGGTATTTGCTGAAGAAGGAGATATTTGACTTCCAATTTAATTTCATCAATATTTCTTGATTTATTACAGTTCTATGAAATGCCCATTTATGTCATAAGCATTTTTTTATTTACTATAACCCATTACATCTAATGATTTAAATTTATTAATATTAGTTTGTTTTTACATTCTCAGAAATTTAAAAAAATCTCTACAGTATTTGTAGTCATGTTGCCATTTTTTGCTCTAAATATTTTGAATTTGTGGAATCTCTACTTTTTATCAGTCTTGTAAAATAATTGTATATTACATTAATTTTTAGCTTTATCAATCATTCGATTGTTTTCTGTTTCTAAATTACTAATTTTTGTCCTTAACATTTTTTTCCCTTTATTTTCTTTGGGTTGACTCTCATTCTTTACTAACCTCAAATTAAACATTTACCTCTCTTCTTTTAAGAACATGTTGCTTAAAATGAATATGCTCAATGTTACATATTTTTCTCTAAGAAATATTTAGCTTCATCCCACAACATTGATAAATTGCATTTTAGTCATCATTCAGTTATAAATTTTTAATAATTTTCATTGTTTCATTTTTTAACACGAGTTAATTAGGTGTGGAAAATTTTTAAAATATCAAATATATTTTAGATTATATTTTTACTTTTTATTTGTAATTCCTTCTTTTATGGTCAGAGAATCTGTTTTGTATAAAGTTGATTCTAGGAATTAAGAGAACTTCTGTGGCATTATATATAGCCAATCTATATAAATATTGCATGCATGAATTAATGGAATGTGTGTTCTCCATGGCACTGTTTCCACTTTTTTTTCTATTATAGTGTTTCTAAAAACGTTAAAACATAAACATATATAGATAGATAGATAGATCTCCTGATGTTCATGTGTTAAAGTTCTGGAGTAAATAACTAGGAGTCTAATTGCTAGATCACAAAGTTTACATATGTCTCACATTACTAGGTAATTCTAAACTGTTTACAAAAGAAGTTTAGACTTAATGTTGATCCACATTTTTACCAATCTTATTTTCTTTTACTATATTTTTGCACATTTAACAATTGTAGTATGGTATGTAATTGTAATTTTATTTTGCATTTTCCAAGGTTTCTGACAAGGTTAAGTAACTCACATATTGGCCAGTTGTATCTTCTCTATTGTGAAATGCCTGTTCGTGTCTTTTGTCCAATTTTCTATTGAATTAATTTTCATTTTCTTATTGATGTGTAGTAATTTTTAATATATTCTTTATACTAATCTCATGTCGGCTATATATGTTTGTAAATATCTTTTCCCAGTTTATATAATGTCTATTTGTCTATTTTCACTATTTTTGATGGAGAGATTTTAATTTTAATATAGTCTTATTTGTTAAAATTTCCCTTTTTATTTTGTGCTTTACTTTTATTATTCAAAAAACTATCTCTCCACAGAGATTATAAACATATCCTTTATATTGCCTTTCCTTTTTTAAACTTTATTTTTATATAATTTCAGACTTACAGAAAACTTTCATTTTATCCCTTTACCCGCTCCCCAATATTAATCACATAAGAGTTTTGCTTTATGTTCTCTCTCTCTCTCCCCCCCCCGCCCCCTCTCGTGTTATTTCCTGAACTGTTTTGGAGTTGACAGACATGTTGCCCTTACCTGTAAATGCTTCAGTGTGAGTTTCCCCCAAAAAAGATATCATTTTATATAAAAACATAAGGCAGTTATCAAAACCAGGCAATTAACTGTGTTTCAATGCTATTATCCAAACTACAGATTTTACCAGCTGGCCTCAGCATGCCCTGTATAACAAAGGAAAAATCCTGAGTCATGTGTTACATTCAATTGCCATGTCCCTTTAGTCTCTTTAATCTGGAATAGTTCCTCAGTCTATTTTTACTTTTTTGTCTTTCATATATATTGCCTTCTAAGTTAATTGTTTTGACTTACACATTTAAATCTTTAACTGAAAGTGACTTTTATGTGTAGTGGAAGGAAAGCATACTATTCTTTTCACATACATATGTAATCTATTGTCCAGACATCCTTTGGTGAAGAGTTTGTGCTTTACCCAATGACCTAGAAAGCCTATTCTTTTATAAATCAAATTCCATAGACATGATAATTAATTTTCAATCTCTCCATTCTCTTGTTTTTGTCTACGTGTCCATCCCATAAACAGTACCATACTATGTTTTAGTATATTAATCTCATCCCATACTATCTATGAAACTTATTTATATATCTTGTTCTTCATGAAGAAATAATAATTCTTGGTCCTTTGCTTTTCTATATGACATTTTTAGAATTAGAAAGACAAATTCCATGAAAAACCTTTGTGGAATCTTGATTATTACTTCACTGAATCTATGATAAATTTGGGGGGACTTCGGTATCTTTAAAATATATCTTTCTATCCATTTACTTGGGCTAATTACTGTCTTTCAAAAATGTTATAATTTTCCAAATTAAGAACTCACACATCTACTAGATTTATTTATAGGTACTTTATATTTTGATTGCCATTACAGACTGTATCCTTTATTTAATTACTGTGATGGTTAATTTTAAGAGTCAACTTGACTAGATTAGAGAATACCTAGAAACCTGGTAAAGCATTATTTTTGGGTTTGCCTGTGATAGCATTTCCAGAGATTAGCATGTGAGCCTGGGTGGACTGGCTGGGAAAGATCTGCCCTCATTATGTGTGGGCACCAATCAGTCTGCTGAGGGCCCAGAGAAAACAAAAACTGAGGAAAAGGTGAATCTCTTTCTATCCACTGGAGCTGGTATATACTCTTCTCTTCTGTCCATGGACATCAAAACTTCAGGATCTTTACCTTTTGGGTTCTAGTACTTAAACCAGCAGCACCCCTGGGCTCTCAGGCCTTTGGCCTTGGACTGAAATTTACATCATCAGCTTCCCTGTGTCTGAAGTTTCTGGACTTGGACTGAGCCATGCAACCTGCATCCCAGGGTCTCCAGCTTGAAGACAGCCTATTGTGGTCTATTTTCAGTTTTCATAATCTTGTGAACCAATTCCCCTAATAAATTCTCTCTCACATATCTACATGCATAACCTATTTGTTCTGTCTCTCTGGAAACTCTGACTAATACAATAACATTTTCTGATTATTTTTGAAATATAGAAATACAATTGACTCAGCTATTTATAATGTATCCTGCAGACTTTCTTAACTCTCTCATTAATTTAACCATTTGTTTATACATTCACTTGAGTTTTCTATATAGGCCATTAATCATTTGCCAATAACGAGATTTTATCCTTTACAATCTGTATATAAACCACCTAAGCAGGAGTACAAGTGAGCATCCCACACTGCACCACCACCGGGGTCCCAGTGTGAAGACCCAGGCAGCCCTCCCACCACCCAAGCAAGATCCAAAGTGAGCATCCCATGTGAGTGCCACAAATACCATTTCTGTGCAAGTGGTCCACCACAGCCACCACTACACCTACTGCCACTGCAAGGATGGCTCACCACCACAGTAGCCATCAGGGCTACTATACTGCACATTCCACTACACTGATGCAAGAAGACTCACCAGTGGGGGCTGCAAATAGAGAGGGAATTATTTTCCCTCATAGCCCACTCCAGAGTAATATAAGAAATAAGTGCTCTACCAGATGACCAGACATCAACAAAAAGACACTAGACCTACAAATAAAAAAAAAGATATGACACCACCAAAGGAATACAGTAACTCTCAAATACCAAAGTTCATAGAGCAAAAACCCCTAGAAATGTATGGAAAGGAAATCTGAGCAACGATCTTAAGAAAACTAAAAGAGATAAAAGACTTAATTAAATAACACAATAAAATAAAAAATATCCAGGATATAAAGGAGGAAATTTACAAAGAGATTAGTACCTTAAAAAAGAATGTAGCAGACTCCTGGAACTGAAGAATTCACCCAATGAAATAAAAAACACAACAGAGAGCTTGAAAAGTAGCCTAGAGCAAGCAGAAGAAAGAATTTCAGATCTTGAAGGTAGCCTTTTTTAAATAACCCAGACAGACAAAAAGAAAGAAAAAAAAAGAATTTTTAAAAATGAAGAAAATCTAAGAGAGCTAGCAGATAAGTTTAAGCACTCAAACATCAGAATCATGGGTATTCCAGAAGGGGAGGAGAAAGAAAATGGCATTGAAAGCCTATTAAAGGAAATAATAACAGAAAACATTCCAGATATAGGGTGAAACACGGACCATCAGATCCAGGATGCCCAAAGTTCCCGAAACAGACTCAATCCAAAAAGATCCCCTCCAAGAGACATTATAGCCAAACTGACAAAGCTCAAAGACAAAGAGAGAATTCTAAAATCAGCAAGAGAAACCATCAAGTCACCTATAAGGGAGCCTCCATCAGACTAACAGCAGTGTTCTCAACTGAGACCCTACAGGCTAGAAGAAAATGGAATTATATATTCAAAATACTAAAAGAAAAAAATTGCCAGCCAAAAACTCTATACTCAGCAAGGCTGTCCTACACAAATGAGGGAGATATAGCACATTTCACAAACAAAATTGTGGATATTCACCACCACATGACCTGCCCTGCAGGAAATTCTCAAGGGAGTCCTGCATCCAGAATCTAAAAAACGATAATCACTATTACAAATACACACAAGAAAGAGCAAAACCTACTATTAAAATAAAAATATAAATTAGAAAAAGAAACTAAATCATGGCACCTCAAAAATCCAACTAACATTGATGAAAAATAATAAAAGAAGAAAGGAACAAAAGATACTTATTTTCTGAGTTTTTTTATTGAAAGATAATTGATGATGTGTATTTGTGGCACAGAGATTTGAATATCAATATATGTGTACAATATGTGGTGATCAAAACAGGATAATTAGTACACTCATGTTTATAAAATGTAATCGATCTTTGTGGTGTTTAACTAATTTCTCACTAACCTCCCTCCACCTATCCACCTCTAATAAACACAATTCTGTTCTCTCTCTCTCTTTTTTTGAAAGTTCAACATATTATTTTGATTTTTTCTTTCTTTTTTTTCTTTCATTATTTGAGCTCCCACTTATGAGTGAGAACATATGGTATTTCTCTTTCTGTGTATTGCTTATTTCACTTAAACATCATTTTCTTTAAGTTCAACCATGTTGCTGCAAATGGCAGAATTTTATTCCTTTTTATGGCAGAGTAGTATTCCATTGAATATATGTACCAAATTTTCCTTATCCAGTCATCTGTCAAGGCACATTTAGGTTGATTCCAACTCTTGGCTATTGGAAATAGAGCTGCAATAAATATTGGAGTACAGGTATCCTTACCACATGAGGATTTCCATTCCTTTGAGCATATACCCAGAAATGGGATTGCTGGATCATATGGCAGTTCTCTCTGTAGTTGTTTGAGGAACATCCATACTGTTCTCCATAATGACTGCACTAACTTACAATCCCACCAACAGTGTGGGAGTGTTTACTTTCTTCACATCCTCATCAGCATTTGCCATTCTCTGTCTTTTTGATAACAGCCAACCTAATTTGGGTGAGATGATATGTTAATGTGATTTTGATTTGCATTTTTCTGATGCTGAAGATATTTAAAATATCTAAACAAAATCAATAAAATGACAGGAAAAAAACAATACCTTTCAAAAACAACCCTAAATGTAAATGGATTAAACTCCCCATTCAAAGCACGCAGGCTGACTGATTGCATTAAAAAACTAGATCCAACTATATGCTATCATCAAGAAACTCAGCTCTCCCGTAAAGACACACACAGACTAAAAGTGAGAGGATGGGGAAAGACATACCATGCAAATAGAAGCTGAAAATGAGCAGGAGTAGCTGTTCTTATACCAGATAAAATAGACGTCAAACTAAAAACCATAAAAAGAGACAAAGAAGGCCACTATATAATGATAAAGGGATCTATATTACTAAGCTATTGTAACCAAAACAGAATGGGACTGGCATAAAACCAGACTCTCAGACCAATGGAACAGAACAGGACACTAGGAAGTTGACCCATGTGCCTACAGCCACCTTATCCTTGACAAGGCAACAAGAAGATACACTGGGAAAAAGTCTGCCTCTTTAATAAATGGTGCTGGGGAAGTTGGACATTCATATGCAGAAGAATGAAACTAGAGCAGTTCCTCTCACCATATACCAAAATCAATTTTAAATGGATTAAGACTTAACTATAATACCTGAAACTATAAAACTCCCAGATGAAAACATAGAAGAAACACTTCAGGAAGTAGGATTTGGCAAAGAATTTATGAATAAGACCTCAAAAGCACAAGCAACAAAGGAAAAATAAAGGGAAATATATCAATCTAAAAAGCTTTGGCCCAGGAAAGTGAACAATCGACAGAGCAGAAAGACAACCTATGGAATGGGAGAAAACATTTGCAAACTATACATCTGATGAGGCATTGATATCCAGAATACATAAGGAACTCAAACAACTATACAGTAAAAAGGCAAATAATCCAATTTGCAAATTAAATGCACATTAAAACCACATTGAGATATAATCTCACCCCAGTTAGACTGGCCAGTATTAAAAAGACCAAGAATAGGGCCGGCCCGGTGGCGCACTGGATAAGTGTGCCGCTTGAGAAGCGCGGCGGCGCTCCTGCCCAAGGGTTCGGATCCCACATACAGACCGGTTCCCACTCACTGGCTGAGCGAGGCGCGGGAGCAACACCGAGGGTTGTGATCCCGTTGCTGGTCCCCGGTCCGGTACGGGGGCAACACTGAGGGTTGCGATCCGTTGCCGGACACGGAAAAAGACAAAAAAAAAAAAAAGTAAAGTTGAAAAAAACAAAGTACCATACATGAGTCTACTTATAAATAAATCTAGTCAATTAAGCCATACATCAGGAAAGTGACAGGTGGTAAGCATCTTATCTAATGCAATATAAGATGAATAAAAGACACAGTAGGCAGATATGATTTGGGGAAAGGGGAACTCCTTATACTCTTTCTGGGACTGTAAATTAAAGCCACTATGGAGAACAGTGTGGGAGGTTTCTTAAGCAACTACAGATGGAACTACCATATGATCCAGCAATCCCACTACTGGGTATATATCCAAAGGAATGGAAATCGTCATGTCAAAGGGATACCTGAACTCCCATGTTCATTATAGTCCAATTTACAATAGCCAAAATATGGAACCAACCTAAATGTCTTGACAGAAGACTGGGCAAAGAAAATGTGGTATATATACACAATGGAATATTACTTATCCATAAAAAAGAATAAAATTCTGCCACTATTGGCAACATGGATGAGCCTTGAGAAAATTATGTTAAGTGAAATAAGTCAGACACAGACAGAGAAATACTCCATGTCCTCACTGTAACTAGGAGGAAGGAAGGAAGGCAGGGAGGGAGGGAGGGAGAGACAGAGGGAGGGAGGAATGAAAGAAGGAAAGAAGGAAGGAAGGAGGGAAGGAAGGAAGGAAGGAAGGAAGGAAGGAAGGAAGGAGACCACAACAATACTTTGATCTTTCTGAAGGAGAGAACAAACCTAAGGATACTAGAGATGGGGGGAAAGGGAGAGAGGTTGGGGCAGTTTTGGTTGGGCATAGATAATAATTATGATATGTAATAATGAATATGCTAATAAAAAATCCATATGTATTTCACTTCTTTTTCCTCTCTTACTCGTAACAACAATTACATTCACTGCAATGTTGAAAATATCAGTGATGACAGGAACCCTTTGCTCCTTATCATAAAGAAAATGGTTTCAAAATTTAACTAATATAAATGACATTTCTTCTAAGTCATTTTGGGAGATGCTTTTTATCAGGTTAAGGATCTTCTAGTCCTAATTTGCTAACAGTTTTTAGCATGATTGGATGTTAAATTTTATCAAATGATTTTTCTGCATCTGTTGGGATAATCCTTTTATCAGTAAACGTGGCAATTTACATAAGTTACTTTTTATATTAAACAGACTTTATGTTCCTGGGGTAAACCTAAATTGGTCATTATGCAGTACAGTTTTTATCTATTGCTGGAATTCCTTTCTCTGTTGTTTAAGATTCTTTCTGTCTGTGTTGGTGGTTACTTTGACCTATAAATGTATATAATAGATAGGGTGCAATATAACCTGCTGTAAAAAAACACAGCCAGAAAATATGGTGGTTTAAATAAAATAGAAGATTTTTTTTCTCTCACAGAGCTGTCCAGAAATGGGTTGTCTGAGCTACTAGGTTTGTTCTGCCATATCAAAACACAGCTTTCATCTTGGGCTCCAAATTGTCTCATCCAGTCCTTGCTATCCTATTCCCTTTCTAGCCAGTAAGAAAAGAGAAAGAAAAGTGAATACATGCTCATTTTTTTAGGTCACTACACGGATGTAACACAGATAACTCCTGTTTATATGTCATTAACCAGAAATCAATCATTTAACTAAACCTAGCTGCAAGATAGGACTAAGAAATGCAGTCTCTATCTATGCAGTCATGTGCCCAGATAGTCCTTGAGAGTTCTGATGTAATAGGAAGAAGGGAAGAAAGGATACTGGTGGGCAACTAGAAATTTCTGATTTAATATCCTTCCTTCCATCTTTCTTATCTGGCTTTGTTATCAAAGTTATGATAGTCTCATTAAATGAGTTAGGAATGACTCATTTTTGATTCTCTGCAAGACCTTGCTTAATATAGAGTTATCTTTGAATATTTGATGAAACTCTCCTGTAAAACCAACAGAACCTGCTGTGTTCATTGTAAAGATTTAAAAATATTGATTCTATTACTTTGTTATAAAACTATTAAAGATTTCTATTTCACCTTAATTCACTTTTGGTGAAGTATATCATTCTAATGATGTACTAATTTCATTGTAGTGTTCACATGTATTGGTATAAAGTATTTTTTTAAAAATTCCCTTTTACTTCTTTCAGTAATCTGTGAAACATCTATAGTTTCCCCCTTTTCCCCTTTTCAGTTATGATATTTATTGTTTGTCATTCTTCTGTCTCTTTTCATAATTAATCTTACAAAAAATTTTGACTTTTTTATTGATATTTTCAAAAAATCTATCCTTTGGCTTTATTGATCTTCTCCCTTAAATGTTTATTTTTCTTTCCACTTAATTTTTTAAAATTTTTATTTCCTTCTTTCTACTATATTTGATATTATTCTACTGTGCTTTTTGTAAATTAACTTCTTTGCTAGATGCTCAGACAATTAATTTCAAGGTTTTCTTTAATGTAAACATCTGTAAGGAAAAAAAAATATGTTCTTAGTTGGAATGGAGGCCTGTGACAAAAGACAGATTAACAAGAGAAAAAGAAATAGAAGGTTATTGACATGTGCTATGGTCTGAATATTTGTCCCCTCCAAAGCTCATGTGGGAGCTTGATTCTCAATGTGACAGTGTTGGAAGGTGGGGCCTTTAAAAAATGATTGTATCATGAGAACTATGCTGTCATGAGTAGATTAATCCATTAATGGAGTAATAGGTTAATGGTTTAATGGGTTATCATGGGTGTAGATTGGTGGCTTTATAAGGAGATCATTGAGCACATTAATAAGCTCTTTCTTTTCCTCACCATGTGATGCCCTAAGTCACCAGGGGACTCTGTAGAGACTCCCCATCAGGATGAAGGCCCTCACCAGATGTGCTTACTGGACCTTGGACTTCCAATCTTTGTCCCTCCAAAACTGTAAGAAACAGTAAGATATGGCACCTTCAATAGAAAACAGTAAATTTTTAGAGAGGCAAAAGACAAAGAAAAAGGACTTTGAGTCTCTAGGGGCACCACCTTGTGAAAAGGCAAATAAAGGTTAGTTAGTAAATTCTATTAACGTAGATTCCTCTGGTACCATCTCCAAGCCCATAAGGGTCCAAAGTTGTTTTCAGAGATGGGAGGGATGCCAGGATACCTTTTCATCTCTGTAAATCTATGTATTGCTTTTAGAAAAATAGAGGGACGGCAGATAACTTTTTTTGTACTTGCTTAGTAAAATTGTTTTCAGCTCAACAATGCTTCATATTTTGAGGTGGCGTATTCTGGTATCCCACAAACTTAAGGCTTAGTGCCACTTATCTGCATCCCGCATATGGTATGTGCATTCTTTTTATCATTCAATTTTAAGTATTTATAATTTACAAATTGCATTGTGATTTTGTCCTTGAACCACAAGGTACTTAGAAGTATGTTTTATAATTGTCCAAACGTAGGGAATTTTCCAGATTCTTTTTGTTATTGATTTCTAATTTTATTCCACAGTGATTGGAGAAAGTGGTCTGAGTGATACAGATAAATTGTTAAAGCTAGCTTTATGGACAGCAGTGTGGTCAATTGTTTAAATATTTCACACGGGCTTGAAAACATTGTGTTTTCTCCAATCATTGTATACAATATTGTACATATGTCTAATAGATAAATTTGTGGATGTGTCATTCAAACTTTCTATGTCTTTTCTAACTTTTTTGTCTTTTTGAGTTAGCAATTATTGAGAGTAACATATTAAATTTTTCTTATAGTCCTGTCATCATTTGCTATATATATAGTAATTCTGTTACTATTTGCATACATGTTTAGAATAATTTCATCTTCCAAGTGAAATTAACTATATACAAAGTAACCATATTTTATATATATACATATTTAGCTCTGAACCGCTTATTTCCTTTGAACTTTATCAATCAGAATTTTGTGAGTTCCCCCAGATAAAATTATCATTTGTTTTTGCCAGTCACTTGGGAAAAACACAAACCCAGAACAACATCAGTATGATTAATCCATACTGCAAATTTATAGGAAGATCAGCCTGTAGTTAGAAATTTTCATGGGAGATTTTATTTTGTCCTCTATGTAACAAAATGGTTGAAACAAGCAAGTGTTCTTGCTATGACTTTTAAAGAAGTGAGGTTTATTTTTCATTCACCTCACCTTTTGGAGACCTAGATTGATGAGCATGTTGCTAATTAATTTCCCCACGTTGGGTTGTTCCTAAGAATAGAACTTCTGTCACCTGTGCTCCACACAACCCTTGAAGAGGAAGCTCAAAGTTTCCAGAGTATAACAAAAATCTTTAGGGTGAAACCTACATTTGGTGCTAGTTTTCCAGGATCCTCCTTTTACTTCATTTTTTGAGATCTACAGATTTCTTATTTTTTCCTTGTTTTTTAATAGAAAAATAATTGATTAAACATATTTGTGGGGTACAGAGTTGAATAGTAATACGTGTATACAATGTGTGATGATGAAATCAGGATAATTAGCATGTTCATTATTACAAAATGTAATCATTTCTTGAGTCCATTAACCAATTTCTCACTAGTCCCTCTTCCTCTCCCCCTTTTCCCCTCTAGTGAACACAGTTTTGTTCTCTCCTTCTGAAACTTCAGCACAATATTGTGATTATTCTTTCTCCTTTCTTTCTTTCTTTCTTTTTCTTTTATTTTTTCAGCTTACAGTGATGATATTCAATATTTCTCTTTCTGTGCCTGGATTGTTTCACTTAACATAATTTTCTCCAAGTTCATCCATGTAGTTGTGAATGGCAGAATTTCATTCTTTTTTATGGCTGAGTAGTATTCCATTGTGTACATACTTCATGTTTTTCTTATCCAGTCATCTGTCAATGGACATTTAAGTTAATTCCATATCTTGGTTATTGTAAATAGAGCTGCCATAAACATGGGAATACAGGTTCCTTATTTTCATGCCAGCTCAGTGATATATTTTAAAGAACATCATTTTTTTATTCAGAAATTTGCCTCATTAGAGACAGTCATTCAAGTTATTGAATCTCCTATACTGCCAAAATCAGAACCATTAAAAAAAAAAAAAAAAAACTTTGGACAATTTAAATTTAGCAGAATTGATTCAAGCCAAGAACAATTCATGAATTGGGCAGTAGTCAGAACCAGAAGAGGTTCAGAGAGCTCTGCCCAGCAGTGTGAGCAAGGAACTATTATAGATAGAACATAGAAGCAAAGTAGAGAAATGATCTGACTGTCTACAGCTAAGCATCTGCTTGATTTTGGCATGGTGTGATGAGGCATTTGCCTTATTTGGGCATGGTCTGATCAGTTGGCTACCTGTGAATGGCTGAAGCTCACTGCTTGTTATATGTACTCATCAGTTAGGTTTCAGTTTGTTTATATTAGGTCTCCATTCATTTTTTTTTTTTTTTATTTTTTTTTTTTTTTATTTTTTTTTTTTTTTATTTTTTTTTTTTTTTATTTTTTTTTTTTTTTATTTTTTTTTTTTTTTATTTTTTTTTTTTTTTATTTTTTTTTTTTTTTATTTTTTTTTTTTTTTATTTTTTTTTTTTTTTATTTTTTTTTTTTTTTATTTTTTTTTTTTTTTCGAGACCGGCCGCACCACGCTCAGCCAGTGAGCGCTGTGAGCACACCGGTCATCCCTATATAGGATCTGAACCTACAGCGGGAGCGCTACTGCGCTCGCCCAAGGTCTCGCCCAAGGTCTCCATTCATTATGTAGTAACTCAAAGTATGAAGACAATCTCGGGCTAATGGCCTCCTATTTATTTATTTTAACAGAAACTCCTTATTTATTAATTTTTAATAAAAACACTGACTTTATTTTTCCATTTTATGTCTAAAGTTATTCACTATCTTTTGCTTACTCTCAAACAAATATATCCTACAAACTTCTTTTGTTTTCTATATTTCTTACTCTTTTTATCTACAATTTTATTCTTACATGTTTTAGATGTGATACTAATAAAAATAGCAATCATTATTTTTAATAGAAAACACTCAGATTTACCAATACATTATGTCAATACCTTTGCATACCATTATTTCTTGCTACTTACCCATTTTTCTGAGTTTACTTTAGTTTTTTCTAAATTGCCTCCTTTAAAAAATGTTTTGATGAATGTCTGTAGATGATAAAAATCCATTTTTCCTCCTGCATTCTAAAAATGACTTTGTTTTGGTCTACTCATGAATAACAATTTACTGAATATAGAATTCCAGGTTAATAGTTATTTTTCCTTAGCATTTTGAAGGTATTATATCATTGTATTCTGGCTATGATTTTTTAAAAAATTAACTTCTTCACTAGACGCTCAGATCTAATTAATTAATGGTTGCTAACCAGAAGCCTAACATTAGCTTAATAGTAATGTCTCTGTAAGTAATCTTTTTATTATTATTATTCCTGATACTTTTTGAAATAATTTAATTTGAAGATCCATGATCTTCTACAGTTTTATTAATCTGCATGTAAGAGCCAATTAATTGTATTTATTATGCTCAGCACAAAATGTACATTTTCTACCTGGGAATCTATGTCTATGATTTTCCTATTCTGGACATTTCATATAAAATAGGATGATACACTATGTGTCCTTTTGTGTCTGGCTTATTTCACTTAGCAAAATGTTTTCAATATTTATCAGTGCTGCAGCACAAATCAGCACTTCATTCCTTTATTGTCAAGTAATATTCCATTTTATGGAATACCACATGTGTTTTCCCATTCGTCAATTGATGGGCATTTGGGTTTTTTTCACTTTATGGCTATTGTGAATAGTGCTGCTATGAACATTCGTATACATATTTTTGCATAGAAGAATATTTTCATTTCCCTTGGGTGTATACTTAGGAGTGGAACTGCTCACTCATACAGTATCATTATGTTTAATATTTTGAGGAATTGCCAAACTTTTCCACACTACCTGTACCATTTTTTATAACAAGGAATGAGGGTTCCAATTTTTCCATATGCTTGTCAACACTTGCCTTTTTTATTATAGTCATCCTAGTGGGCATGATGTAGTATCTCATTGTCATTTTGATTTGTATTTCCATAATGACTAGTGATGTTGAACATCTTTTCATGTGTTTATTGGCCATTTGTATATCTTCTTTGGTGAGGTGTCTATTCAAATCATTTAAACATTTTTAAATTGGATTGACTTTTAATTTTTAAATTGTAACTGTTCTTTATATATTGTGGGTACAAGTCCCTTATCAGATATACGATTTGCAAATACTTTGTCCCATCCAGTGGGTTGTCTTTTCACTTTCTCAATATTATTTTTGGCACAGACTTTTAAATTTTGATCAAGTACAATTTATCTATTTTTCATTTTGTCATCTGTACTTTGCTGTCATATCTAAGAAACCATTGTTTAATCCAAAATCAGGAAGATTTATGCTTATGTTTTCTTATAAAGATTTTATACTTTTAGCTCATATATTTGAGTCTTTGATCCATTTTGAATTAATTTCTGTGTATGTTTTGAGACAGATGTCCAGCTTCATTCTATTTCACATGGATACCCATATGTTCCAAAAAAATTGTTTGAAAAGCTTATTCTATACCCATTAAATGGTCTCGGCATCCTTGTTGAAATTCAATTGCCCTTAAATATAAGTGTTTATTTCTGGACTCTCAACTCCAGGCATTCATCTGTCCTTATGCCAGCACCACACTTTCTTGATTACTGTAGCTTTGTAACAAGTTTTGAAATGGGGAAGTGGGCCAATTTTGTTCTTCTTTTTCAAGATCATTTTGACTATTCTGGGTCCCTTGCATTTCCATATTAATCTTAGAATCAGTTTCTCAATTTCTGCAAAAATGGCAGCTGAGATTTGATATAGGTTGCATTGGATATGTACATCTTTGCTTCATAATATTTATTCCTTCTTTTATTTCCTTGAGGATTTTTAAGACTCATTTAAATTTCTTTTCCCCTAAATTGCTCTGTTTTTTCCATTTCTTTGTATATGAAAGTTTCCCCTTTGTTAAGATTGGGCTTTGGGATATTAGTTAATAGACCAAATTTTAGTAGTAAATTTTTTCTATACATCTCTGTGTGTGCTTTCCTTTATTGAACCCCACTCTGTTTTGGCAGTGTGAGTCTCCATGTAAATTTACATGCCCGTTTTGACTGAATATCTCCTCCACAATATATAGATAAAAAAACAGATATTTACAGCATAACAATTATGATATGATCTAATTTTTGTATAATTATACATTCAAACTCATACACTTATATGTGAGTATATGTTAGCCAATTCCACACTGCCTTTTCCCATCTTCAATGCATTCTTCAAACTATCTCCAAAATGATCTTGTAAAAATTAGACATTAGATCAATAGTATTGGAGTTTAATTGCCCAAACTATCTGTATCATTTTCATAAACCCTAATATAGGACTCCCAAAGTTTTTTCTAGTCACTTTGGCATACACTGTCAAATGTTCCTCTTAAACATTTTCTCTCCAACTATCTACTACGTCTTTGATCTAGACTGGTAAACTGGTTTCAGTGAAGTCTTCACTTTTGAAAGCGATCTTGTCTGTGAGTGTAATATCCTATTATTTTATTGTTTATGGTATATCAGTTCTACAGAGTGACCCATTGTTCTCTTTATGCTTTGGCGTTACGTTTCTAGCAACAAATGCAGAGAAGCTTCTCAGACTGTCCAGAAATAATTGGAGCTACAACTCTTATATTTATTGTTCTGTGACATTAAGGGCACCAGAATTGAGTCTGGTCAAGGCATAGATGAGGGAAGCACCACCTACTTTAGCTTTCTGGTACTGTGCATTTTGCCTTGCTGTGTCTTAAAGTCTCTTTTAACAATAAGACCTATTTTTCTGATGCTAGTCATTTTTAACAAGCTTAATTTTTTTTGCAAGTATGACATTTGCTTTTTTATATAATTATAATCATTTGGCTTATGATTTAAAATATTAGTTAATATTGTGAAATACAATCCCTAGCTTCCTCTTATTGCTGATTACTGCTCTATTCGTATGCTGTCTTTTTGCAGCCAATGGCCACTTCCACAGTAGTTACAAAATTAAAAGCTTTGGAAAAAATAAAACTGACTGCAGACTGCTGTTACTATTAAATTACTTCAATGCACAAAGCCCCAGGTAAACAAATCACTCAGAAAATTTAATCAGATATTCACCCCAAAACAATGGAATCAGCATAGTCTTCTTTTATAATCAAATGATGGTATATTTCACCTGAAAATTTTTGATAAGAAAAGTAAGCTTATGTTACCATACCCTCATTCTCAATATTATCTGAAATTCAGATGGCATTTTATTATCCTGAGAAGTCTCATAGGCAAAGGGGCTAAAATCAATTACAAGATCAAGCCGTAATATTTTATACTGACCTTCTCTTAATTCATTTACTGTATTTTGCATCTGGTGTGTTAGTTGAAACACATCAGTAATTATACAGTCGTGTAATATAAATTATAATTCCAAGGCCCTGTGAATAGTATAGTATAGTCTGGTTAAGAATCCATTTTCAGATGTTTTAGTTTAGGCTCTGATGTTCTGAGGAGGTCAATATAAGGTTGGCTCTGTCAAGACCCTCCAAACAGAGTTAAATTATAATTTGCTAGCTTGAAAAATTATGGAACATTTGAAGCACTTAGGCTAATGAGAATATTCAAATAATGCAACTTTGGACATAGTGTTGTCCTTCTCTTACTTCCACATTGGTTTCCTGCATCTATCTCATTTTCATCAGTTATCCACTATTACTTTCTCTGACCTCTCACTTTTGAGTTACCTCTCCCTCCACTCAAGCTATTACTCTGTTTTCATATTTCTTCCTACTATCTCACATTATATTCCATGGTTCACTGTTTTGATAATCTGAATTCTACTGGTACCTTAATTTCTCATTATTCACACTCTGATTTTGTTTTTTAAAAATCTTTCTTTACACACGACATACATCTTATTATTTCCTGCAATCTGTCTTTTTTATGGACTCAAGATTTGATTAATCCATCATATTAACTCACACTACATCTTTACTTTCATTTTAATTATTTTGTTTTTCTTACAAAGGAAGGCTATCCTCATTCATTAGTCAGCTATGTTTCTAGTTCTGTGGATCATCAGTTGAGACTATGAACTCTAGAACTACCTCTCTAGGTTTGAATCATGGCTTCATTATTTGCTGGCTTTTTTTTTTTTTCTTTTGTAATCTTGGGGCACATTACCTTATGCTTCTTCAATTCTGAAATGTAAATAATGAGGGTAGAATCTGTGCGAACATTATAGATGTGTTATGATGCTTAAGTGAGTTTAATATTTATATAGCACCTAATAGTACTTCTCTCATGTTACGTACTATATAACTACTACTAATATCAATAACATCATTTTCCGTTCAATTATTGACATTGATATATTTATTTCTATGTGTAAAATGTTGATAGTATGGATATCAACTTCTATTTTTGATGTAAGTTGTTTCATTCAATACACTGAGATTTTTTTGTGTTTTTAAGCCTTTGCTTCCAGTATTGTTCACCAAAAATAAGTTATTTCTTTTCACTTGGTCAAATCTGTCACTTCCTTTATCAACTCTAGGTTTTATGCTTTATTTTGGAAAGTCATCTTTACCCTATTATTATAAAAATACTCTCCTATATTACTCTAGTACTTTTAAAAGTTATATTGTGCATTAATATCTCTAATCCAGCAATTATTTTTTTGTATGCATTCTGTGAGTTAGGATTTTAACAATATTTTTTTTCCTATGTGACTATTCAATTCCTGTGTAACACTTAGACCATTCTTATATAATCTCTAGTGTCAATGGGACTGCATGTCATGTATGATACTTTCTGTTACTTTCCATCCATTATGCTCTGCCTTGTTACAGAAGTATATTTCTATTCCTAGTTCACTAAATATTTTTATGAGAAGAAAATCTTGAATTTGATCAAATGCTTTTTGAACATTTATTGATATTTTAAAGAAATTTCTTTTTTTAATTGAAACATTTATTGTACATATCTACGGGGCACAGAGTTATGTTTCAGTACATGTATACAATGTGTGACAATCAAATCAGGGTACTCAGCATATTTGTCATCACACAAAATTATTACTTCTTTGTAATGAGAAAATTTGAGCTCCTCTCTTCCAGCCATTTGAGAACATACAATAAATTATAGTTAGTTATAGATGCTCTGCACTACTGTACACTACTAGAATTTATTTTTCCTATCTAGCTGTAATTTTGTGTCTATCATCTATTGATATTATAATAATTTTTCTCATGCAATATATTTCTGTAGTTTTAATAGTGGTGCTTTGACCACTATTGCACCATTTATAGATTTCAAACTGATTCTCTTCAGTTCCATCTTGGTCAAAGGTAAGGTTCTCCTTTTCTGATCCCATACATACATATTGTCCCTAGCTTACAAATGTGTAGGACTATTGTCCAGACACTTCTGAGTCAGTGAGGAGTCCATACTCAAGGACAATTTATTCTCCACAATCAAGGAGTATTTTTTCCCTCTACTTTCTGATTCACTCACTAGAAATTTTCATCACAACTTTAACTTCTCTCTCCCATTCTCCCAGGCTAGTATCATCTAGTCTAATGGAGTAAACAAACTAGCTCTGCAAGCATGCAGAAGAAATTCTTCTTTTGACATTTAGGTTATCTATTATCTTTAAATCTTTATTTCTACTTCAGTATAGTCCAGGAAAGGGAAAATATTCTGTGAAATACTGTTAACAGAAAGGAGGGCCAGAAAAATATACAGAAAACAAGCAGATGGATTCTTTGAGATTTAACTGTTGCAGAATGAATTGCAACAGATTTACTAACATTAGGTTTATTATTAAACATGGTGAATTAAAAATATGCATTTATACTTGTACTCTATTAAAGTACCACTAAAGTGGCAGCAAAGAAATAAAGAGACATAAACACACACAAACAAAAGAAACAGGCAAGAAGATGATGGACAACATTAGAAGTCAACAACATGGAAAATAGAAAGCAAATAGAATCATGACTTTGATAATCAGAGGAAGCTGAAACCAAGTCTGCAGGGGAAAGCTAGCAGAAAGCAAGCCATTGCCCCCACAGAGGTCATTAAAGGCTCAGGAATAGCCTTATGTGGCTTTTGGAAGGCAGGAGTTCAAAGGTACTTTAGAAGGCAGGGTTACAAGGCAAGAATGAAAACAAGAAAATTCACTAAAAGTCTTCCAAATAGTATCTGGATCATCACTTTTCTTCCTAACTCCACGTAGCTAGACCTCCTAAACATACCCATTCCTAATAATGTGCTTCAAGTTTTGTGTCTGTAGAGGTCGTGTCAGACAAGCTCTGGATTCTGTGAGGCAGGCACAGTTCAAGGTGTGGATGAGATGCAACATTAAAAACAGGAGTGGATGGATTAAGTGAAAGCCTCCATACTGAAGGTTGAAAACCCCCTGTTGTTCTCCTCCATGAAACTCTACAGTTTTATACCTCAGGCAGAAAAGTAAAGAATTCCAATCTGGCAAAACTGACTCATCAAAGAGAAAATATCTACCCATAAAAAAAAAACCTCTGAATAAAAATCTAGGTCTCCTCCTAAACACCTTATGGTGAAGCCAACCAGTTAACAAAATCAGCCCTACTTCCAAAATTTCAAATTATTCACTTTTTTCCTCCCAAATATTTATTTTGAAAATTGTCAGGCCTATGGAAATGTTAAAAGAATAACAAAATAAATATTCATCTACATTTATGTACTAGTATTGTACCATTTTCCTCATTTGTCTACCTGTCTCCCTCTCTTTCTCCCCTCCTCCACACCCCCTTTTCTCTTTCTCGCTCTCTCTCTTCCTCTTATCTGACTCTCTTGCTACATGTTTGTATATATGTGTGTATACATATGTGTACAAATATTATTGTTGTTGAATCATTTGGAATATGTTGCAATCCAAGACTTTCATACATTATTGGTGGGATTGTAAATGGTTCAAAACTAAAGAGGGGAATTTGATGTCATAGTTCACCCCTATTTCTCAGAACAAAGACATTCTCTTGTGCAGCCACCACACCATTAGCAAACTTAACAAATTCGATCTTGAGGCAATCTTGTTACTTAAAATATGGTCCATCCAAGTACAAATTTTCCCAATTGTCCCTGTAATGTTCTTTATGAATGTGCTTTTATATGTAAAATCTAGAAAACATATAAGAATCATGAATTACCTGTAGTTGCTGCATCGCCTTAGTCCCCTTTAATCTGGAACAATTGACTGCTTCGTTTTATTTATTTATTTATTTATTTATTTATTTATTTATTTATTTTCATTTTAAGGATTCTAAGCCATTGTATTAAGAATGTCCTAGAATCTGAAATTTTCTGGTTAGTTTCTCATGACTGGATTCAGGTTAAACATTTGTGAAAAGAACACTACAGAGTTCATGTTGCACACACACCGTGGTACCATATCAAGAGGTATAAAATATCAGTTCTCCTAGTTACTGGTCATGTTGAGTTTGATCACTTGCCCCCCACATTTCTCCATAGAAAAAAAGCACATTTTTCCCTTAGTACATTCTTGAATTATTTCTACATTTTCTTTTTTTATGTGTAAATTTGAAATACATTTAGGTTAATCTCTTGCTGGTATTTTAACCAATTGTATAGTTTTTTAAAATATTATTTTTAGGAATTAATTTTTTGAATATGTAAAAATATATGAGTAAAATATAAAAACTCCATTAAAATTCAAAGACTTTTTTCTTTGCTATTCTTTCCACTGTGTTCACACCCATCCTCTACAGAAAACCACTGTTACTAGTTTTCTTTATTTTTCCTGTGTGTGTGGTTTTTTTCTGTGGGTTGGGGGTATAACTATATGCATATGTTGTTTTATATTTGTGAAGATGTGTCTTTAAGGCATATTCCCTAATACGGAGATATCTCAGTCAAAAGGTATATGCATATGTTGATTTGTTAGGAATTGCCAAATTCTCCTCTTTAGTTTTAAACCATCTTACACTCCCACCAGCAATGTATGAGAGTCCTTGTTTGATTACAGACTTACCAGCAGAGAGTATTGTCATGCTTTTGAATTTTTGCCCCTTTTATTGTGAATGAAATTGAGCAACATTTTATGTAAATCTATTTGCATTTCTTTACCTTTGAACTGTCTTTTTATATAATTTTCCCTTTTTCTTTTGTATTTTTATCTTGATTTTTAATGTTTGTTTATGTATTAGTGATAATAGCCCTTCATCTGTGATACATATTGCAAATATTTTCTCTTAGTTTGTCATTATTTGTTGGCTTTGCTTTTGGTGCTTTTTGGCATTCTTGTCTTCGTGAGAAATAAATCTCACTTGATCATTGATTAGCTAGCTTTTGCTGCAAAAATAAGCAACTCAAAACTTAGCGGTGTAAAACAACAGCCATTTTACTATAGCTTACAATTCTGTGTGACTGGGTGGTTTTGCTGTAAATGGGACGTTGGCCAGAACTGTTTGGTAACACATGTTTGGTAACTTGTGCTGGCTGCTTGTACTAGCTGTCAGTCAGGATAACAGGGATGAGTAAGGCATGTGTTTCTCATTATCAGAAGGCTAGCCTGGTTTTTTTACATGGCGGTGGTCGCAAGAGTCCCAAAAGCCCCCAAAGTGAACAAGCCCCAGTGCACAAGTTATGTTAAAACCTCTACTTGCATTGTGTTTACTAATATCCCATGGGCATAAGCAAGTTACATGGCCAAGCCCAGATTTAAAGGGAGGAGAAGGAGATTCTACCATTTGATGGGAGGAGTGCCAAAACAACACTGCAAAGAGGTGTATGTACACTAATGAAAGGAATATCTGGCCATTTTTGCAATCTACCCCAGTAATCATGTACAGACTGTCCCAGCTTACAATAGTTTGTGATTGTTTGCCTTTAAAATGGTGCAAAAGTGATATGCATTTAGTAGCAACTGTACTTTGAATGTTGAGTTTTGATCTTTTCCCAGGCTACCCATATGCCCTACAATACTCTTTTGGGATGCTGGACGGCAGCAGAGTCCCAGCTTCCAGTCAGCCACAGGATCACGAGAGTAAAGAATCCATACCTACAGTGTACTGTGTTTTGCCAGAGTTTTTTGGATAGTATATTTTGTTTTTGCAACCCATCATGTCTACAAAATGCCCACAATGTAAACGATCTGGGCATGTTTAAGGTAGGTGTGGCTAAGCTATGATGTTTGTTAGGTTAGGTGCATTCTTAATTTATGGTATTTTTAACGTACAAAAATGAGATTATCTGGATGTAACCCCATTGTAAGTTGAGGACATCTGTGTTATTTTTGTTGTTATTATTTTACTGTGATATTGGATTTATTTAGGACTTCTATATTGATATCTATAAGTGAGATCTATAGTTTTTCTTTTCTGTGATACCCATATTGATTTCAGTGTCAATGTTATAGTTTCCTCATAAAAGGAATCTGGAGATTGTCCTTTCCGTAAACTTTACAAAATTAATGTAGCATTGGTATTCTCTAGTCTTTGAAGTTTTTTTGGCATTCGTAAATGAACCTAGCAGACTTTTTGGAGAAGGCCCAGGAAGTTTCTAAAAAACCTTCTCTATCACTTCTATGGAAATTTAAATGTCTAGAATTTAAAATTCTACATAATTCAAATTTGGTTAGTTGTATATTCTCAAGAAAATACCCACTTCATATGTTTTTAAATTTATTTGTAAACAGCTATGCAAATTAGTCTTTTTTACTTTTTAAATATTTTTTTCTCTTGACCATTCCTGTCATCCTCCAGAGGCTGCTGCCATCTCCACAGTGCTGATGGATTCTGTGGTTGGATTTTGTATCATTGAAGCTGTGCAGCCAGAGTGCTATTTACATTTCCAAGAGCAACAAAAAATGAATAAGTCTTTGCCCCACTGAGTGCGTGCCAATCAGAGAGGAGCCAAGATCTGCAGGACCACATACCCTGTGGTGCCAGCGTGTGACCCAGCAGGTAAGCCTCACCACTGCCACCCGACTCCATCCTCAGCCCTGTAGAGTGCATGCCTATCAGAGACGTGCCCAGCTGGAGAAGCCCAAGATCTGCAAAGACCATGAGCCCTGCGGTACCAGTGTGCAATCCAGTAGGTAGGCCTCACCGCCGCCACCCGACTTCATCCCCAGCACAACCGAGTGCGCATTGATCAGAGAGGTGCCCAGCCAGAGAGGCCCATGATCCTCGGAGACTACCAGCCCTGCGGTGCAAGCACACAACCCAACAGGTTGGCCTTGCCAGCAATGCCTGACTCCAACCCCAGCCCAGCCGACTGCATGCTAACCAGAGAGGCGCCTCCACTGAGAGGCCCAAGATCTGACATGACCAATCACCTGAGGCACAAGTGGGCAAATGAGCAGACACTGAGGCAGCCATACCAAACTGGCAGCACCAGCAGCATCCTAGCCAGACAATAGTGTCAAACCAGTGGACTGTGAAATCCCCTGCTACAATGACTAAACATCAAAGGAAAGATACCAGAAATATGAAAAATCAAGAAAGTACACCAACAAAGGGTAATAACTCTCAAGATCTAGATCCTGTAGAACAAGAAGCCCTTGAAATGTCAGACAAGGAATTTCGACAAGACAACACAATGAAAAAAGGAAAAGTATACAGGACCTGAAAGAAGAAATGTACAAGGAAATCAATGTCTGAAAAAGAATGTAGCACAGCTTGCTGAGCTGAAGAATTCATTCAACAAAATAAAAAACACAACAGAAAGTTTAACCAGCAGGCATGCAGAAGTAGAAGAGAGAACTTCTGACCTTGAAGATAGGCAGTTTGAAATAACACAGGCAGACAAAAAAAAAAAAAAAAGAAAAAAAGAATTAAAAACATTGAAGAAAATCTAAGAGAGATATCAGACAACCTTAAGCACTCAAATATCTGAGTCATGGGTATTCCAGAGGGGGAGAAAAAAGGAGTTTGCATTGAGAACATGTTCAACAAAATAGTGGCAGAAAACTTCCCAGGTATAGGAAAAGACACAGATCTTCAGATTCAGGGAGCTCAAAGATACCCAACTGTATTCAACCCAAAAAGGTCTTCTCCAAGACATCTTATAGTTAAGTTGGCAAAACTCAAAGACAAAGAGAGAATCTTAAAAGCTGCAAGAGAGAAGTGTTAAATCACTTATAAGGAAGCCCCAATCAGAGTAACATCAGACTTTACATCACAAATCCTAAAAGCCAAAAAGGAATGGGATGATATATTCAAAATACTAAAAGACAGAGATTACCAGACAAGAATACTCTATCCTGCAAGGCTATCCTTTTGAAATGAAGGGCAAATAGTATATTGCTCTGACACACAAAAACTGTGGTAATTCTCTACTACACGACCACTCTTACAGGAAATTCTCAAGGGAGTACTGGGTTTGGTACCTGAAAAAAAAATACCACTGCCATAAAAATTCAAGAAAAATCAAAACCCACTAGTAAAATAAAAATGGCAACATAAAGAAAAAAAAAAGTTTATCTACAACCCAAAGAACCAACAAATACAGAAAACAAACAGTAAATCAGAAAGAAAGGAACAAATGACGTTTAAGACATCCAAACAAAAATCAATGAAATGCTAGGAGTAAATCAACACTTTTCAATAACAACTCTTAATGTAAAAGGATTAAATTCCCCAATCAAATGGCACAGACTTTTTAACATAAAAGGATTAAAGTCCCCAATCAAAAACACAGACTGGCTGACTGGATTAAAAAGGAGGACACAACTATATGTTGCCTTCAAGAGACCCACCTCACCTATAAAGACTCATATAGACTAAGAGTTAAAGGATGGAAAAAGATTTACCATGCAAACAGAAATGAAAAACGAGCTGGAGTAGCTTTTCTTATATCTGGTAAAATAGACTTTAAACTAAAAATGATAAAAAGAGATAATGAGGGCCACTACATAATGATAAAAGGATTGATCCATCAAGAAGACATAACAATCATAAATATATATGTGCATAATGTTGGAACAGCCAGATTTATAAAAAAACCTCTATTAGACCTACAGAAGGAAATAGACACTGATACCATAATAACAGGGGACATGAACACCCCACTATCAATATTGAACAGATCATCTAGGCAAAGAATCAGCAGAAAAACAAAAGATCTAAACAATACTCTAGGACAATTGGACTTGGCAGATATCTACAGAATATTCTTTCCAACAACCTCAGCATATTCACTCTTCTCATCAGCACATAGATCATTCTCCAGGATAGATCATATGTTAGGTCACAAATCAAGTGTCAACAAATTCAAAAAAATTGGAATTAACCCATGTATTTTTTCAGAACACAATGGATTAAAATTAGAAATCAATAACAAATGAAATTCTGGAAACTATACAAACACATGGAAATTAAACAGCATTATCCTTAATGACATAAGGGTCCAAGAATAAATCAAACATGAAATCAAAATATTTATTGAAACTAATGAAAACAATGATACATCATACCAAAACCTATGGGATACTGCAAAAGCAGTACTAAGGGGGAAATTTATTGCTTTAAATGCTTACTTCAGAAGAATGGAAAGATGGCAAGTGAACAAACTAATACTTCACCTTAAAGAACTAGAAAAACAAGAACAATCCAATCCCCAATTTAGCAGATTGAAAGAAGACATTAAGATCTAAGCAGAACTTAATGAAATTGGAACCCAAAAAACAATACAAAAGATCATTGAATCAAAATGTCAGTTTTTTGAAAAGATAAATAAAATTGTCAGACCATTGGCATGGCTAACTAAAAAAGGAACAGAGAAGATCAAAATAACAAAAATTAGAAATGAAAAAGGTGATATTACAACTGATACATCTGAAATACAAGGAATCATTCAGTAATACTATAAACAACTATATGCCAACAAATTGGAAAATATGGAGGAAATAGATAAATTTCTGGACACATATAAGCTACCAAAACTGAACCAAGAAGATGTAGAAAATCTGAATAGACCAATAACAATTAAAGAGATTGAAGCTGTTATCAGAAGGCTCCCAACAAAGAAAAGCCCAGGACCAGATGGATTCACAGCAGAATTTTACCAAACATTCAAAGAGGAATTGACACCAATTCTCTACAAAATATTCCAAAACATTGAAACAGAGGTAATTGTCCCAAACTCATTCTATGAATCAAACATCACCCTATTACCAAATCCCGGTAAAGATACAGCTAAAAAAAGAAAACTACAGGCCAATATCCTTGATGAATACAGATGCAAAAATCCTCAATAATATAATAGCTAACAGAATACATATGCAAAATTATACACCACGATCAAGTGGGATTCATCCCAGGGATGCAAGGTTGGTACAACATATGCAAATCAATAAATGTGATACACCATATCAATAAAATCAAACACATGGACCATACGATCGTCTCTATAGATGCTGAAAATGCTTTTGATAAAATCCAACATTCATTCATGATAAAGACTCTCTATAAGTTAGGTATAGATGGAAAGTATCTCAACATAATTAAAGACATATATGATAAGCCCACCACAAATATCATCTTGAATGGGGAAAAGCTGATCAATGGAATAGAATAGAGAATCCAAAAATCAACCCACACACCTACAGCCATCTGATATTTGGCAAAGGCACCAAGCCTATACACTGGGGAAGAGACTGCCTCTTCAGCAAATGGTGCTGGGATAACTGGATAACAATATGCAGGAGAATGAAACTACGCCCATACCTCTCACCATATACCAAATCAACTCAAAATGGATTGAAGTATTAAATATACTCCCTGAAACAAAACTTCTTAAAGAAAACCTAGGAGAAACACTTCAGGAAGTAGGACTGGGCACAGAATTCATGAATATGACCCCCCAAAACACAGGCAACAAAAGGAAAACTAAACAAATAGGATTATATCAAACTAAAAAGTTTCTACACAGCAAAAGAAACAATTAACAGAGTTAAAAGACAATCAGCAGAGTGGGAGAAAATATTTGCAAAATATACATCTGACAAAGGATTAATAGCCAGAATATAAAAGGAACTCAAACAACTTTACAACAAAAAAACAAGTAACCCAATTAAAAAATGGGCAAAAGAGCTAAATAGGCATTTCTCAAAGGACGATATATGAATGGCCACACTGAAGATGCCATCTCACCCAAGTTAGGATGGCTAATATCCAGAAGACTGTGAATGAAAAATGCTGGTGAGGTTGCAGAGAAAAAGGAACTCTCATACATTGTTGGTGGGACTGCAAAATGGTGTAGCCTCTATGGAAAATTTGCAGCAACATGGATGGACCTAGAGAGAATTATAAGTGAAACAAGTCAGGCACAGAAAGAGAAATATCACATTCTCTCACTTATTTGTGGTAGCTAAAAATAAATAAATAAATACACAAACAACCTGGGGAGGGAGGGAAGAAGACAGAACAATTACAATTCCTTGAAGTTGATATGACAAGTGAACAGAAAGGAGGTTGTTGGGAGGGAGGGAGGAGAGGATGGAAGGAGGAAGGTTTCAGTAACAGGCCACAATAATTAACCACATTGTATATTGACAAAATAAAAAAACTAAAAAAAAAAAATAGATAAAAAATAAAAAAATAAAAAATAAATTTAAAAAACAAAAGGTTTTATTACGAAAATTTTTTATTTTAATGGTGAGTCTCCATTGTAATTTTTCATTTTTCACATTTGTGTTTCCTCTTTTTTCTTGAAGAGTTAGCTATTAATTTGTATAATTTATTTTTGTTTAAAAAACAGCAGTTTAATTTATGCATTAGTTCTTTTGTTTTTATGTTTTCTACCTCATTAAGTTCTCCTTTTACTTGTGCTTCCTTTGTGTTTCTTTCTTTTGGCTTACCTTTGTCTTTTGATTTAGTTTTGGGAATTACAACTAAATTCATTTATTTCAATTCTTTTATTTTTATCAACCTAAGCATTGAAAGCTATAGTTTTCTCTCTGGTTACATTTTAATTTTATCCAACAGATTCTGAATTATAGTAGTTTTTATTGTCATTATATTTTAGATATTTTAAATTCATTTGTATTTTTCCCTTCACTCAAGAGTTCTTTAATAGAAACTTTAATTTACAGTTCAAAGGACATTTTTAAGTTTTTTTTTTTTTTCTAGTTTCTAGTTTCACTGCAGTTTGATCACGGAATATTTTTATACTATCTTCGCTTTATGGAACTTATTGAGGTTTTTCTTTATGACCTAATGTATGGTCAATTTTTATGAACATTCCATGTGTGTGTGAGAAGCACATATATTCTCTATTATTGGAGCATAAATGTTGATGCATTGCTATAATATTTACAATATTGATTATGTACTTTCAATATTCCATATTATTACTCACTTTTTTTTTTTTGGTCTATTTAAACTTCTTTGACTAAGAATGGTGATATGATCATGTTGGATTATTGATCACAATTTTCCCCTATCCTGTAATAGGATTATACATTTACAACATTTTTCTTGTAACTATGCAGTACCTGTTGTGAGTGGGCTACATTTCCTCATCTCATTTCCTCATCACAAGGCTTGGCCATGTGATTTGTTTGAGCCCGTGGAATGTTTACGGATATGACAGGAGCAGAACCTTTAAACATGTTTGCATGGTTTGGCTTGCTTTTTTGCATTCTTCTGTTCTGCCCTGAAAAGCATTCCAAGTCATGATGAGTGTTTTCTCTTTTTCCCATGCAGCTCTAGCAGTCAAACTATTTTATTCAGAAAGGTGAGGAAAAGCATATACTCCAGGTAGTTATTGTCACTTTAACCTAAGCTAAAAATGAAGAAAAATAGAAAAGATCTGAATCCGACCTCTGCTAGAGCCAGGACAGCTTCATGAGTGTGAAACCCTGAAAAGTTCTGTTGCCACTGTTTTGAAAACATTAATAATTTTATCTTTGAACTTGGGTTTTTTAAGCAAAATCTGATGAGATAGTGGTACATTCACATGATTCCAGGAGATGCAATAGACAGCACTGTGCACATTCCCAGGCTCAGAGCCACAGTCATGACAGGATGCACACATACCAAAAAGTTGGCTTGTCCTTTGGTATGTGATTGACGGCAGCAGTTTGAGAGAGCAGCCAGGCTGGGACCTGGGCCCAGATTGGTGATGGTAATAGCTGTAGCAGCAGCACTACCAGTAGCTGTAGGGGAGATAGAGCCTTTGGATGGGAGCAGCACTGACCTATGGTGGGAGGCTGGCCTGTTTGCCCATCCCCGTAGCTGGCCCCTGTGGCATCTGCACAAATATTAACTCTCCAGCCTGACTGCTGGGACAGGAACTGCCAGCACCCAGGCAGTAAGCTTTGTCAGTAAATTATTACAAAATATAAATTTACACATGGATATTGCAATAAAGCATATCAAGGATTTATCGGAATTCATCAAAGAGTTTATAATCCTTGGTTTTGAAAAATGCTGCAACATTGCAAAGCAAATATCCACAGCTTAGAAATTTAAATTAAATTTAAAGATCATTGCATTAGATGGAAATTACATTATTTTTATATGAAGCTTAGAAAGAACCAATTATTAATGAGGAAGATAATTTTTAAATTATGTTTCCCTTGTAATCTATAATACGAAGATAAATTGCATAAACAGGTGTTTTGAATTATGTACAAATCATGAAGCCGCTTTTGATTTCTTGTACAAACTCTAGAAGCTACAGGAAATGTGAAGGAAACACTAAAATTCCATTGTATGAGTTCACATTTAAAGTTAAATTCACACTTCCATGAAACTGGTTTGTATATAGAGTTAAATCCTTTTTGAAAACTTGCTGTACAAAAATCATAGGCTAGATACACTGAAATTTATATTTTGAAATAATTGGGCAGAAATTTATTCTAATATGTCACAGCCTATAAAATATTCTTAACAGCACCAATAATAGTTGCATCAGCAGTAAAATCCTTTTCAAAATAAAAAATAAATCAAAATTTATTTGCAGTCTTGCATTTGCCCAAAGCAACTGACATCATTTTCAATTATATTGACTGAAATAAAATTTTCTAAAAGTATACATTCTCATGACCTAAAAAATAAATTTGCAGACTGTTGAGCCAAAATATATCCTATGATCAATAAAGATGTCAAAGTAGTAAATCATTATAATTTGTTGTATTATATACAATTTTGATACTAAAATATTAGTTTTTTTCAATTTGTAAGATTATGTTACTCGTATGTCACCATTAACCCTATTGTGTTTTAAATGTAGCAAAATACCTTTAAAGGACAAAGCATTTTAAAGGAAAAAGCTTTAGGTTTTAGTACCTTTGATAGCACTTTTTTTTCCCTGGTTATTGCACAAGGAACCTCACATTTTCATTTTGTGCTGGGCTCTGCAAATTATGAACCTGGCCTGCCTATAGCTGTCAAACCAACCCACAGCATGAAGCAGAGTGCCCTGAGCCAATGCAGAACTGTAAGCAAGAAAAAAAACGTATAAACCACTGTGATTTTGAAATTGTTCTATATGCAGCATTGTTGCAGAAATTACTGACTTGATATAGGTGTTTTAAAGGTTCTGTTGTTGTTGTTAGCGTGTTTCTCCTTCTCCTGGCATCCTCCACAGTTTTTGCTCTATAAAGGTGTTTACTGTGTTTAATGTATTTTGGCCTGAGTTATACTTGCTCTGACATCAGGATCATAAGCATCAATTTCTCATTGCCTGGTATACCTTTCCCATCTCTTTATTTTTAGCTTTTCTGAACTACTTCTTTAAGTGGGTTTCTTATATAGCTAGAGTTGTGGGTCTTTTTCCGTTTGTGAGACAGTCTGAAAATCCTTTTAATAGGTGATTAAACCAGTTTACCTTTACTGATATATGTTTAATTTCAAGTCATGTTATTTTGTGTCGGGTCCGCAGCTGGCGGCCGACCCGTACAGCACTAGCCTCGTTCCTTCTGGTGAGCGAGCGAACGGGCCCGGATTACTCTTTCCCTCCAGTCCCCTTTGGAAGGAGACGGGGAAGAGAGCTGTGAAGAGAGGTGAGCACACCGCCGGCCCCCCAGCCCAGTTAAAGGACACTCAGACGCGGTGGGGGTTCTGTCAAGGCAGTTCCATTTATTATCACACAAGCACTTGTATTTATAGGCAGATAGGGAGGGGAGGTTTTAACATTCAGCTTAAAGGTCAAGGGCATGCATTCTGTCTCAATGCCTAGCTTTACATCTCAATGCCTTTCACTAGCGCAGATTTGGCCAATAAGGGCTTAGGCAAGATTCCTGCAGACACCCCCACCCTACTTCCTCCTGGCGCCGTCTTAGGCTGCCACGTTAATACGCCCTTGTGGGCCCATAATGACGCCGCTTGTAATGTCACTTAAGGTGGCATTGGTTTTTAAGGCCCGACAATTTTGCTATATGTATATTATCTCTTTATTGTGGCTTTTTAAATGCTTTTATTTCTATTTTCTTTTTCTGTACTTCTTTTGCATTTAAAAAGGATTAAGCTTTTGTTCTAGAAGTTACCTGTATAGAATCAATTTTTATAACACCTTTTGAATCCTTGGCTTTTCAGCTTTAAATCATATCATTTGACTCCCATCTATGTAGAAGAAAGTCAGTGAATTTACTCTATGTTTCCCTTTCTCTGTCCTTTAATATTCCATTGTTTCAGTACATTATTTCTACTTTGTAGAACATATAATGTAAACACATTACTTTTACACACTTATCTGCACTTTCAAAGATTTAGTCTTCACCTATCAATCCCTTTGTTGAAATTTCCTCAGTCATCTCTTGACTCAGTAAAGATTGTGTCCAGTTCCTAGGGCTGTCATAACAAAGTACCACAAACTGACTTAAAACAACCGAAATTTATTCTCTCATAATTCTGGAGGTGAGAATTTCAAAATCCAGGTGTCAGCAAGGCTGGTACCTTGCAAAGTTTCTCAAGGAGAATCTGTTCCATGTCTCTCTCTTAGTTTCTGGTGTTGCTAGCAATCCTTGGTGTACATTGGCATGATGGTTAATTTATGTGTCAACTTGCCTGGGTTTACGATACCCAGATAGCTGGTACAACATTATTTCTGGGTGTGTCTGTGAGGGTGTTTGCAAAAGAGACTATTAGCGTTTGAATCAGTAGACTGAGCAAAGAAGATCTGTCCTCAAAATGTAGGCAGGCATCATCCAATCTGTTGAGGGCCTGAATAGACCAAAAGGTGAAAGAAGAACAAACTTTCTCTCTGTTCTGGAGCTGGGATATCCATCTTCTCTTGACCTTGAACTTCAGAGCTCCTGACTGACAGGCCTTTAGATTCCACGACTTACTCCAACAGTACCCCCCCACCCCCCCACCCCCGCCTAGCCCGCCTAGTTCTCAGGCCTTTGAAATTGGACTGAATTACATCACCAGCTTTCCCACTTCTCCAGTTTGTAGATGACCTACCTTGGGAATTCTAGGCCTCCATAATCTTGAAAGACAATTCTCATAGGAAACCTCCTCTTTTATACAAAGGTACTTCAAAAACTTTGTGGAAAGATTCATATTATCTTTCAATTTTGTTTTTCCACAAACTTTTTTTCAAATTTAATTTTATTTTGTCAATATACAATGTCGTTGATTATTGTGGCCCATTACTGAAACCTCCCTCCTTCCTCCCTCTCCTCACTCCCTCCCAAAAACCTCCTTTCTGTTCACTTGTCATATCAATTTCAAGGAATTGTAATTGGTGTGTCTTCTTCTCCCCCGCCCCCAGGTTATTTGAGTATTTATTTACTTATTTTTAGCTCCCACAAATAAGTGAGAACATATGATATTTCTCTTTTGGTGTCTGACTTGTTTCACTTAATATAATCCTCTCTAGGTCCATGCATGTTGTTGCAAATGGCAGTATTTCATTCTTTTTTTATAGCAGAGTAGTATTCCACTGTGTAGATATACCACATTTTCCGTATCCACTCATCTGATGATGGACAGTTGGGCTGGTTCCAACTCTTAGCTATTGTAAGGAGTGCTGCGATGAACATTGGAGAACAGGTATACCTTGGACTTGATGATTTCCAGTCCTCTGGGTATATTCCCAGCAGTGGGATAGCTGGGTCATATGGTAGATCTATCTGCAATTGTTTGACGAACCCTCATACCATTTTCCATAGAGGCTACACCATTTTGCAGTCCCACCAACAATGTATGAGAGTTCCTTTTTCTCTGCAACCTCACCAGCATTTATCATTCACAGTCTTCTGGATATTAGCCATCCTAACTTGGGTGAGATGGTATCTCAGTGTGGTTTTGATTTGCATTTCCTGAATGCTGAGTGATGTTGGGCATTTTTTCATGTCTCTGTTGGGCAATTACATTTTTCTCAGAAATGGAAAAAACTATCCAGACATTTATATGGAATAACAAAAGACCATGCATAGCCATAGCAATTCTGAGCAAAAAAAAATAAAATAAAATAAAGCTGGAGGTATAACACTACCTGACTTTAAAGTATACCACAAAGCTATGATAACCAAAACAGCATGGTACTGGCATAAAATCAGACACACTGATCAATGGAATAGAATAGAGAATCCAAAAATCAACCCACACACCTACAGCCATCTGATCTATGACAAAGGCACCAAGCCTATAAACTGTGAAAGAGACTGCCTCTTCAGCAAACAGTGCTGGGATAACTGGATATCCATATGCAGCAGAATGAAACTAGACCCATACCTCTCAGCACATACTAAAATCAACGCAAAATTGATTAAATACTTAAATATACACCCTGAAACAATAAAAATTCTTAAAGAAATCATAGGAGAAACACTTCAGGAAGTAGGACTGGGCACAGACTTCATGAATATGACCCCCAAGGCACGGGCAACCAAAAGAAAAATAAACAAAAAGGATTATATCAAACTAAAAAGCTTCTGCACAGCAAAAGAAACAACAGAGTTAAAAGACAACCAACAGAGTGGTAGCATATATTTGCAAAATATACATCTGACAAAGGATTAATATCCAGAATATTCCACAAATTTTTTGAAGTACCCTCGTATATCTATATATGGGCTATCTATCTATTTATTGCCTTTGTTTTTATGGAGAACCCTGACTAATATTCATACTTCCAATCCCTGCCTCCATCTTCACATGGTGTTCTCCCTGTCTATTCATCTGCTTCCTCTCCTTTTCTTATAAGAACACCAGTCATATTGGACGATGGCTCACTCTAATCCAGTATGACCTCATTTTAACTTGATTACATCTGCAAAGACCCTAAGATCACATTCATAGTTACCAGGAGGTAGGATTTCAACATATTTGGTGGAAGAGGGGATACAATTCAACCCACATCAACAGTCTTTCAGTAGATTCCTCAAAGAGGGCTTATGAATATAGTACACCTCGAGTTCTTACAGGTTTAAAGCTGTTTATCTATGGACTTGTTATTTGAAATACAATATGGCAAGAAAAAAAATTTAGCTAATATTTTCTTGTTTCTTAAAAGTATTGTTCCACTGTTGTCTTGCTTTATGTATTACTGTTTAAATATATGATTCTAAAATCTTCTTTTTCTTTTTCTTTTTTTGTAAATAATTTGGTATTTTTGCTCGGACGTTCAGAGGATTTTTTTTTTAATCATTAAATTTTAATAGTTTTGGTGGTAAACATTTTGGAATTCACCATTCTGGTTCTATGTCCCCAGGTGGGTCTTTACAAAATTTAGATTCAGGTATTCTTTTTTTTTTCTTTTTTTCTAATCACTGAAAAGCATATTGCATTATAGTTCTTAAACATATTAGTTCTGCTTCACTGTTGTTGTTATTGTTGTTTCTTCAGAGAGTTCTGTTACATAATTTCTTGGCTATTCTTTGTCTCTTATAACCACCACTTTTTTTTCTGATCCTTTTGATTGGTTTCTTCACATTGTTTTTATCCTCTTCATCTGTTTTGCCTTTCCTCAATTCTTTTTATTGTGCATTTCAGTCAAATCTACTTTCCCTTGGGCATCTTATAACTGAGTCTTCATTTAGCCTTCATTTCTGAGATGATTTTTTTCTTCAATATCTCTTCTGAGATCAGTCAACTCTAATTTTACATCTCCCTATTTTCTTCCATTTCTCTTCTGGATTGGGAGGTGAATTCTCAAATTTCTGATGGGCACAGTTTATTTCTTTATCTTTATATGTATTCTAAAGGATATTTAATCCAGGTTGGAGTGTCTTGTTACAGTTTTTCTGTTCTGTGTTTGGTTTCATGGGAAGAATTTTCATCAGCTGAAATGTTTTGATTCCCTTTTCCTGCCTTCTACTCATAGTAGCTTTCTATGGATGGTGTCTGCCATATTCAATTCATTTTGAAATGCCCATGTTTTCCTGATCTAACAATAGCGGATGATTCTGTATAAGCAAAGGTAAGGAATTTTGGTGGTTTACTGAGCTCAAGAATAATTTCTTCTGTTGGTATAGTAGAATTTTCTCTAATTGATGTATCCTTGTACAGAGCAGGGGGTGGTGCATTCTTATTATTATATGATTTTGTGATTCTTTTCCCTTTACAGGATCCTTAATTTACACTCTGTGAGCCTACTTTATCCCTTATGTCAACAAGCCTCTAAAAAGTTATCTCCCCATTCCAAGTTGGCACATTCTTTCTCTGAAGTAGTGCCTGCCCTACACTGTGTCCTCTACACCCACTCAATTTCAAGACCCTTCAGTTCCCAGGTCTCATATCTACTCTCAGTATTACCCCTCTTGGGTTAGTTGTGTCTCTTTGGGGTGATGACATCATTGTTTTCCCAGGCCTGGGCTCTCTGAACACTTCTGTTTTCTGCTTTAGCTCCATCTGACTATGCTTCCATGTAAGCTCTTTATACATAATTTATGACTCTCTTTATACGCAATTTGAATTTGATAATATTCTGTTTTCTGGTTACATTGTGGATATGAATTTGGGTAAATTTATTTGCTCTATATTTTTTTATTAATTTAATCCATTCATTAATAAAGAAATCAGTAAGATGTTAAGACCAATTCAGAGAGATTTGAGAGCTAGGTATTTATAGGCTGTTTACAAAAGAAATGTCAGGGTAAGATTACTGGGTTAGATACAAACTAATTAATGTCTTACAGAGAAATAAACTATACACTCAGGAGTAATTTTCTTTCCTGCCAGACAGAAATTATTTGCCTCTCTACCAAAGAAAATATATAACTTAACACATAACTTCTTTAAACCTAAAATATTTTTGGGTCCAACTATGTTGCAAATTTATTTTTATTTTTATTTTTAATTGCACATGTTATGGGATACAGTGTATTGTTCCAATACAAGCATATATTGTGTAATGATACCCTCTAGGTGGTTAGCATATTCATCACCTAAACATTTATCATTTCTTCATGGTGATTATAGATAACAATAGTGTATTGTATATTTCAAAATAGCTAGAAAAGAGGATCTTGAATGTGTTCTCTGTTTTGATCTGTATGCATTTGTGTGTGGAAGAGGGAAGGAGTGATATTTAGGGAGATCTGAGATTTGCACTTAGGCAGCCACCATTATACTATGTTAACCTAGAACTAATGCCTCACTCGTAGGTATGAACAGTTAAGGATCAAAGCGTATAAGAGAAAATCAAAGTAAAGGAACAAAGACAAGGCATGGAATAGAAAACACCTATTATCTTCAGAGAAATGGTCAATTATATCCAAAAAAGTAGATAAGGATGCTTCTGAAAACAGTCACAGTACAAGACAGAGTGCTAAGCAATTAAAAATATAAAAGTGAAATCAAACGAACAAAAAAAAGCAGAAAAATTATGTTTCTTTAATGTACAATATTTACATTTCTGAGTTATATATTTGCATTTCTGAGTTAAAACAATAAGTAGTTATTAGGTATTGCTGTATTCAATTTTATAATATTTTAATTAAGGATTTTTTAGTATATTCTTATAAGTGAGACTGATCAACAGTTTTCTTCCATTGTACTATCTTTATTCCAGTTTTCTTCTAGTGGTTTTATCATTCTAGAATGACAAATTGAAAAGTTTCTATTTTTTCTATGTTCTAGAATAATGCAAATAACAAAGGTATTATGTTTGTTGAGTTTTGTTAAAACTTGCCTGTAGGACAGTAGCTTTTTTTTAACCATATTACAATGTTTTCTACTGTACAGTTTAATACTATTTTTCTACCCCATTTTGAGCCATTTTAATATAATTTACATTTTCATAGAAAATTGTCTTTTGCATCAAGAATTTAAAATGTTGCCAGTGCTTTTGGGGTCTTATTCATTAAGTCTTTGCACAGTCCTATATCCTGAAGTGTTTCACCTGGATTTCCTAGTAGGACTTTTATAGTTTCAGGTCTTATATTTAAGTCTTTAATGCATTTTGAGTTGATTTTGGTATATGGCAACAGGCACGGGGCTAATATCATTCTACACATGGATGCCCAGTTTACCAAGTACCATTTATTGAAGAGGCTGTCCTTTCCCTAATGTATGTTCTTTGTGCCTTTGTCAAACATTAATTGGTTGTAAGTATGTGGATTGATTTCTGGGTACTCTATTCCATTCCATTGGTCTGTGTGTCTATATTCATTCCAGTGCCATGCAGTTTTGGTTACTATAGCTTTGTGGTATAACTTTTTAAATATTTCACTTTTTATTATAATTTTCTCTTTCTTCTTTTTTTATTTTTTATTGGTTATGGATATTCATGAGATACAAAGCTGATTGTCACCCCTTGTGCCCATGATGTGAGTCCCAGATTCATACTGGCAGCATTCCCATCACCACAAATTGCATTTTTACCCTGTGTCCCCCACCCAATTATCCCCAACCTCCCTCCCCTCTGCCTTTCCTACCCACTCCACCTTGTAACCCAAGGAACGTTCTCTCCCTCTGAAAGTCCAATGCACTACTATAGTCTTTCTTTCCTCCCTTCTTTCTCTCTTAGCTCCCACATATGAGTGAGTACATGTGGTATTTATCTCTCTGTGCCTCACTTATTTTGCTCAACATAAGTTTCTTCAGGCTCATCCATGTTGTTACAAATGGGAGTATTTCATTCTTTTTTATGGCAGAGGAGTATTCCATGGTGTATATATACCACAGTTTCCTTATCCAATTATCCATCAATGGACATTTAGGTTGGTTCCATGTCTTGGCTATTGTAAACAGAGCTGTGATAAACATGGGAGTGCAGGTATCCCTTCAACATGATGATTTCCATTCTTCTGGGTATATACCCAGAAGCGGAATTGCTGGATCATATTGAAGATCTATCTGTAGTTGTTTTAGAAACCTCCATAGTGTTTTCCATAGTGGTTGTACTAATTTACAGTCCCACCAACAGTGTAGGAGTGTTCCCTTCTCTCCACAGCCTCGTAGCATTTGTTATTCACCATCTTTTTGAGTATAGCCAGTCTAACTGGGTTGAGGTGATATCTCAATGCAGTTTTAATTTGCATTTCCCTAATGACTAGTGATACTGAGCATTTTTTCATGTACCTGTTGTCCATTTGTATTTGAAGTCAGGTTGTATAATGTCTTTGGCTTTATTTTTGTTGTTGTTGTTCAGGATTGCTTTGGCTATTTGGGGTCTTTTATTGTTTTTATGAACATTAGGATTGTTTTTTTCTATTTCTGTGAAGAATGTCATTGGTATTTTGATGGGGATTACATGCATCTGTAGATCACTTTGGGTAATATTAGTATGTTTTATAATAACAAATATGCCATCTATCTTGAGGTGATCATCACGTATTGTACACAAAAACTGATAGTCAACTCTGTACTCCACTAGTTTGTATAATCAATTGTTTCAACAAAAAAACTAATAAAAAACAAAAGCAGCTGCATTTATAAGTTACACCCTATCAAATAAGATCATTACTAAAATTCTGTCAGTAATAGCAAGTGTTAATTGAACACTTACTGTGTGCCAGGTGTGGTGTTCAGTGCTGACAACATTGAACTTTACCTGAGCCCTGGAAAAGAGCAAAAGTTAAGAAATCCCCCACACTTTTATGTTGTCCAGAATGGCTCCCTGCAAAGATCCCCCCTCTTTTCACTTCAATAAGACTCATATAAGTCCCCACCCATGTTCCCCCATGACAAGGCCAGACACAGCCCTTCCAAATTCCCAATCTTTGTCTCGCAGGCAATGAGCTGAACTGCTTTTCCTCACAGATCAATAAGAACAAAAAGCTTGTTAACCAAACTTTGGTAAACTCTACTTCTTTACCCAGGTCCCAGAACTCTGTCCCCTCAGCCTGAGCCATACATGGCCCTGAAGACCCTCCCAAGAAGAGCCTTACTTCCAGGTAAAACATTCCCAGATCCACTGCCGGGCTTTCCCACCTCCCACCCTTCCTCCCCAGAGGAGGTTCTTTTCAACTATTTTACTCCTCCCATTTTGCCTGACCCTTGAGATACCTGCAGATCTCATGGTTAGAGCATTTTCCATATCGTGAACATCTCTTCCTGACCCTTGCAAGGATCCTTGAGAATAAAGTCTTTCCTTACTAGAAAAAGAAAAGGAAGAGTTTAAAATGTATTGTTATAATGAAGTTACATATTTTTTTCTTATAATTTTATATTTATATAGCTGTAGTTATATTTTTTCTTACACTTATTATTAGTTATTTGTGTTTTATCTCATATTTTAGAAGACCCAGTCCCTACTCAAAACTCACTTTTACTAGCAAATACATCTTAGGTGGCCTCTGGAATTGTTCTTCCACAATCTGCAGACTTTCCAATATTCTCAACCATTTCCCAATATTTCTATCATTCTCCCTACCTTATCTGAAACCTGATTTTCCCTGAGAATACTGAATTTCCTACAGCCATGTCAAATAGAGGCTTCTCATTTTCTCACCCTACCCCACTCTCCCTGTAAATAAGGGCAATGTCTTTCAAAATCCACAGTCATTAGTATCACAAGGCATGGTAGCAAATGGTAAAGATAAATGATATAAACCTCAAATTAGTAGGAGTTCTTATAGAAAGATAAAAGAGCGTGATCTCTTAGAGGTATCAAGGATACTTTTGTGTTTCTGTGTTCAATTTTCTCTGTTATCTTTAACAGACCTCAATTGAAGGGGCAATTTCAGAGCTCTGTATGTGGACTTTTCCTAAAAGAATAAAGGGAACTGGCTCAGGGCTTCCCTTCATATTTCATAGACCAAGTTACATATAGGCTATGCTGCCATGACAATGAGACTGCAGAATTCAGAGGTTTATATAAATTAGAATTATATTTCCCTCTCTTCTGACAGTCTGTAGGTGAGCTAGAAGTGGTATCTGTCACTGTTCCACATGGAGTTTCCATGTCTGCGTCCAAAGTGGCTTCTCCAATTCTGTCATTTCCCAGCTAGCAGGAAAGTGAAAAAATGAGGAGGAGAGAAAGTAGTTTCCTTATTAAGGCTGTGACCCAGACGTTGCACACATTGATTTTTTTTTAGCCCCATTTGATTGCAAGGGAGTCTTGGATATGTGGTCTCTAGGTGGATGGCAATATGCACAGCTAAAACTTGGGGATTCTATCATTTGAAAAGGACAAAAAGGAAGATGATTATCAACAGGATGATGTACAGTCTGTCACACAGGCCGGGAATATACCTGGGAGTTAGGGCTCCCTTTGAACTCAGTTACGTGACTGCAGGTATAAGTGTGTGAAAAAACCCAACTTCCCTCAGGATGTTGTTAGTTGGCAGAAAATGCAGGATCTAATGGTTCACTTAGTGCACTGAACCTCTGCTGGAGCTTTGTCTTCTGGGAGCCTAGAGTTGTGTGTTTTTGGATAGAGCAGTAATTATTATTGAAGAAAGAAGGTACTGTGGCAGCAAAGTTCTATTAGGGAGTTTGCTGCCTGCTGAGCCCTTTTATAGAACTCCTTTTCTGTTTTGGCAGTTCAGTCAGCTGAGTCTTGGTATCCATCTTCACATTAGCAGTCTACAATAAAAATTCCCTACTTTATTCATCAAGGAACCTATGGAGATAGGCTCTTTGGACAGCTGCCCTCGGTATGTATAAAGCAAGAAGATTTTATGAGGTTGGGGGATTGATGCAGATCAATAATTTCTTGTTACGCTGCTGGTTGCTATAAGACTCATCGTTGCAATTCCGAGCTGTGGACTTTTCCATGGTATTGTGATTTTTTTCTTTTAAAGAAAACCAGCTTAATTATGTCTCAGGGTACAGAAGCATGATTTTGCCTTTATTGTAGGTTTTTCAGTGTGATTTGATTTTTCCTTAATTTGTTACCATGTGTTTTATTTCCTTTGTATTTGTAAAATATTTCAAACATACTGAAAAGTATTTAATCTGCTTTATATTTCCTCAAAATGTCCTCAGATTTTCTGGATTTTTGAGAGAATCTTTTCTTGTTTTCAGTTACATAGATATTTTCCCTGATTTCGACATTTTAATAAGAATTTTAGATAGTGGCTTATCAGTTTAGGAATAGGTTTGGCTATGGATGACAGAAAATCCAAAATAAGAGAGGCTATAACAAGGTAGAATTTTTTTTTTCTTCATCAACAAAATCCAGAGGTAAACAATCCAGGACTGACAATGTGGTTCCATGATCATTGGGGACCTTAGCAACCTGTATCTCTTTTCTCCAACCTTCTCAACACATGGCTTCTGTTTCATGATCCAAGACAGCTGGTTCAGCTCAGGCATTATATCTGGATTTCAGCCAGCAGGAAAGTAGAGTGACAAAGAATGGCACGCTCATTATATTACATTCCATTAGCTAGATCTTTGTTATTTGGTCACACTGAGCTATAACAGTCACCAAAAAATGCACCCAGCTAAAAATTAGGGATTCTGTCACCAGAGAGGAAAGGAAAATGGAAATTGGGAGACAAAGTGCTATATTTGCCACAGAAATAGAGAGAAATATTTAGGTTCAATTTGCTAGCTTTACCCAGGAAACAAGTTCTTTCCTGAAACTCCTTCAAAATCATTGCATTTATTGCACTAACAGGGAAAACATCCACATTAGCATACCCTTAGTAACACTGGTTATGAAGAAATTTGATATGAACATGATGTTCCATCCATGAGTTCTTTTTTGGTTTTAATTTACTTCAAGCAGTTAGTAAACATAGGCAATACATATGGATGTAGTCTGTGAGGGGATTGTATTACATTATTTAGAGTTTGAAACCCCATTTATCTGAATATTTTATATCACATACATATTTTCCTACACAGAGACAGTAGCAAGTTCAAACTTTTCTTAAGAAAAAAAGTGAATTTAGCCAAAAGCAGCCAAATAGCTTCTTATTACAGAAAGCAGCATTATCACTATTGCATAGAAAATAGTCCTAAAGTTACCTTTCCCTTCTGGGGAGTCTTGATATTCTGAAGTAAGCTGTGCTAAAGCAACAGTGGCGTACACTCTTTTTAGTGCAAAGCTTAAGGAACAAGAATCTAACACATTTTATGCTGATGAACATTGGGTGAAAGATCTTGGCATGAACACTACAGTTTTCAAATAATAAGCTTTTGAACTAATACAGGGCCATTATGGCAGAGCAGCAGCCTAGCCCTCTTGTCATTTGTGATAAGGACATCAATATTAGTCATTGTCAACCTTCATTAAGTTAAGATCTTGCATTCTTCCATCCCTAAGGGTGTGTTTCATTGATGTTTTTCCTAGCAAACAACACAAGGACACAGGGACACAAGCTCACATCAAACTGGCATTCAGAGCTGAGCTTTTTCTCCTCCATGGGACATTTACTACAAAGCAATGAAAATGGTTTGCAACAGTTCTTTCAATTTTATTAAAGTTATCATGGATATTTAATCTTTCTCAAGTAAATGAACTCATTTAAGTACCTTTAGTGTGGGAATAAATATAATTTAAAATATATGTTTTTGCCATTGTTTCTCTTTTTTTTTAATCTTTATATTCTGAATTTTCTTCATTATTGTTTATTTATTTTTAATTGAAGCATGATTGACTATACAATTTGGGGGGGTATGACATTGACTGCCATCACCTGTGTACAACATGTGTTGATCAAATCAATATTATCAACATGTTCATTACAAATCATAATTATTCTTTATGACCCTTACCCAATCTCTCCCCACTCCCCTATTTCTCCCCTACTTTCACATCTAGTGACCATAGATTTGTTCTCTCCTTCTGAAAGGTCAATATTTTACTGTGGTTTCTTCTTTTTTTCTTTCCTTCCTTCTTTCTTAGCACCCACTTATAAGTGAGGTCATATGGTATTCATAAATATGTATGCACCCAACACCAGAGCACCTAGTTATATAAAGCAAACACTATTGGACCTAAAGAAAGAGATAGACCCCCATACAATAATAGTGGGAGACCTGAACACCCCTATCTTATGATTGGACCAATCATCCAGGCAACAAATCAACAGAGAAACACAGGATTTAAACCACACTTTAGACCAATTGGACTTGGCAGATATTTACAGAACATTCCATCCAACAACCTCAGAATATTCATTCTTCTCATCAGCACATGGAATATTCTGCAGGATAGACCACATGTTAGGTCACAAATCAAGTCTCAGCAAATTTTAAAAAACTGAAATGATTTCAAGTATCTTTTCAGACCACAACAGATTAAAACTAGAAATCAATAACAAGTGAAACTCTGGAAACTATACAAATACATAGAAACTAAAGAACAGGGTCCAAGAAGAAATTAAACAGGAAATCAAAAAATTCCTTCAAACTCACAAAAATAAAGACACATCATACCAAAACCTGTGGGATACTGCAAAAGTAGTATTAAGAAGGAAGTTTATTGCAATAAACACTTACTTCAGAAGAATAGAAAGACTACACATGAATGACCTAATGCTACACCTGAAAGAACTAGAAAAACAAGAACAATCCAATCATAAAAGTAGTAGATGGAAAGAAATAATTAAGATCAGAGAAGAACTAAATGAAATAGAGACCCCCCAAATGATACAAAAGATAAATGAAACAAAAAGTTTAATTTTTGAGAAAATAGGTAAAATAGACAAACCATTAATGAGGTTGATGAAAAAAAGAGAGAAGACTCAAATAAGAAAAATCAGAAATGAAAAGGGAGACATTACAACAGATACCACAGAAATACAAAGGATCATTAGAAACTATTATGAACAACTGTATGCCAACATATATGAAAATATGGAGGAAACAGATAAATTTCTGTACACATACAAACTACCAAGACTGAACCAAGAAGAAATAGAAAACCTGAACAGACCAATAACAAGTTTCAAGATTGAAGCAGTAATCAGCAGTCTCCCAACAAAGAAAGGCCCAGGAATGGATGGCTTTGTTGCTGAATTCTTTCAAACCTTTACACAAGAATTAATACCAATTCTCTTGAAATTATTCCAAAAAATTGAAACAGAAGCCATTCTCCCAAACTCATTCTATGAGGCCGGCATCACTCTGATACCAAAACCAGACAAAGATACAACAAAAAAAAGAAAACTACAGACCAATATCCTTTATGAACATCGACACAGAAATCCTCAACAAAATATTGGCAAATAGAACACAGCAACGCATCAAAAAAATTACGCACTGTGATCAAGTGGGATTCATCTCAGAGATGCAAGGATGGGTCAACATATGAAAGTTAATAAATGCAATACATCACATCAACAAAATCAAGGATAACAACCATATGATTATCTCAATAGACACAGAAAAAGCATTTGACAAAATTAAAAATCCCTTTATAATAAAGGCCATCATCAAAATTGGTATAGAAGGAAATTATCTCAACACAATAAAAGCCATATATACATTGTTTCTATATGCATTTTTAAGTCTCATGTCTAGAAAGCATGGTAAGCATAAGTACATGTAGCTTTTCTTTGGTGTTACATTCATTTATTAAGTTCAATTGGAATTTCATTTTCCACTACCGCTCATCTATTAATGAACTTTTCATGACTTTATGATCCCTTGCTGAGAATGAAATCAACTTGTGTTTTTAAGCTATGTAAAACCCTCACTGCTGCGTGGATAAGATGCCCCATCTCCTCATGCTCTTTCAATGACAGATGCCCCACTGGAATAGCTTCAGAAATTAAGTCCTGGGCACTAATTCAAGGGAGTACCATATGACCTCACATAAAGGACCCAGACTCAGCATAGTGTAGACAGCCCAGCAGGTTTCTGAAAAGAGTTACATCAAAAGGAACGTGAGCAAAAAATGAGAGGAAACTAAACAAATAAAGTGACTTTCAGATCTTTGATTTTAAATGCTGGCTTTGATTTAGCTCTAATTCTGACTAAAAATGCGGACCTCATTCAGTTGTCAGCTGTGAGGCACTTTCCAAATATTTAAGAGGACAAGGACAGTTTCTGTTCCATTCATGGCTGCTTGCTCAAGAACATGTCTGATTACCAGCACTTCAAATGTTCAGGTTCTGACATAACATAGAACCAATGATTAGAAAACTTTAAGTTCTTCTCATTTCAAATGTGATGGGCTTACCTGTGGGGAAATAACGAGGAAGAAAAACCTGCCAAAGAATGAATAATACCAATCATATCAGTACAGAGAGAGATTAGAAGGGGGAGAATGAAACACCATGACAAATAAAACTAGAAACAAAACTGTTAAATTCTTGTTCTAAGTATATTTGTTCCTATTCTTAAATATGAACATGTGCTCCAATTGTATATTTTCTTGGACTTCATGAATTGCATCCATGTGATTACGTGACTCGGTGTGGTTGTGGCTTAGCTTTAGTTTCTTTGGTGCACATATCTATTTACATAAATGTATGTAACAAAATGAGAACTGATCAGAGTTAACTCTGGCTTCTTCTTACTTGATGCAGACTCTCAACTTATTCTCTCCTGTAATAGCCCAAAAGAAAGGGTAAAGTGCTTTACCTACAATGATGCTGCTTCCACACACTGCTTCCTTTTTTGATGCTCCTCCCTATTTCCATGGGTCAACTTTTTCAGAATTCATGGCTCTCTAAATGGATAGTAACATTAACAAGCTTCATTCTAATTACAGTAAGACAACCAATATGTTTGAGAAACTTTTTTGAGACATTCAGTCAATCATACATATTGGTTAAACTCCAATTCTCTTTCAGGCAGAACATGAACAGTGAGACATCTTAACTTACATCTAAGAAGTAAGTAAAATTATCAGAACATCAACTGTGAGAGAGTTTGTATCACCAAAACAACCAGTCAGATTTAAGCCAATGCCCTGTTCATTTTTTCTATCCTTGCTAAAAGCCCCAGGAACTTACCTGTTTTTTTTTTTTCCCATTTTTTTTGTAGCTGCTACTCTATCCTTTGGGTTTCCTCACCCTCAGACTGATTGCAGAGGCATTATATTTTATCCAGCTTCACCTTTTTTTGTTGTTACTCCCAAAGAAAACCACACCAGTCCTTTTTATTTCAAGGGCTTTAATACTAAGTACTATAAGAATAATAGTAGTTAAAATAGCAAACATGAGGAAGAGATTTAAAAATTAAAAAATAATTGAAAATATCTAATACTTATGGCCTCCGGCCTAGGGGCCTGGACAGCCTTACTGGGGTGATAATTGGAAGCTCCCTTGAATTCATTTTCTATTTTATTTGGAGCTAAAGCTCTTAACAAAAGTCTCCTGTTGTCAGGAAGTTGCCCTCATAATTTGAAATAGTCAGAAAATAGGCCCAAATTACCAACATCAGGCATCTACTTCTTTCATGACAATTTCCACTTCCAGGAAACTATTGACTAAAGGACATTCATTTGGTGGATTTATTGCTCCAATCTCATAGGACAGTGACTTTTAATCTTTTTTCCTTTTAGTAGAGAAACTATTTTATTTCTTTCTAAATAAAGTATTTTGATGTATTTTGATGTATTTTGATATGCAAAATTGATAAATTATGAATATTTTTGTCTGAAATCTGTATGGGCTCCCAAGCTCCACTCACTTGGCCTTCCCTCACAACCATCTCACTCCATGGAAGTTTAAGGCTTCTTGGGGCACAGCTGAAAACTACTTCCTCATAGTATTTACTCAAAAGTCTTCTGTAAAATAAAATTAGGTTTTATTAAAGTACAGTCTTAAAATAGTCTCTGGTCATTGTAGTATTTTTACAAAGTACAGAAAAGCATTTTACAAAACAAGGAAGAGAAGCAGCCATTGAACTTAGCACTGAGAAACATAACTACTGTTAACATTTTATGTTTATATTTCTTGCTTTTACTTTTTAATGGTAACTCTTTGCCATCCCCCTCACCTGGGGAATTTGTATTATAGCCAGGACCAAGCTTACTGTAGTGTGAAGACCATGTGCTTTTGAATCAGGTAGTTCTGCATTCAAATAATTTTTTCTAGGTAATGTACTTAACTTCTACGAGCCTTAGTTCTGCGCCCCCCTCCCTGCCTTGTTTTTTAAGTAGATATAATAAGACTTCCATTAAAATTCTGCTATGAGGATTAAAACAGTAAATATGCAAAGTACTTCAGACAGTACCGACACAATAATTACCCATAACCGATCTCGTCCTTTTCCTTAAATAAATAAAGCTTCTACATTAAAACATTTTTAACGAACATTTGATAGTAAATAGGTGATTGAAAAACATTTTAAAAAGAGAGAGAATTTGGATTGAGAAGCATTATTTTGTGTACTCTGCAATCATATCATGTGGATTACCTTGGCTACTTATGCACAAAGATGAATTTGTATTATCCCTTGCCTGCCAATGAAAAATAACTAATAAAAGTCAATAGAAATATCTATACCACTTGTGTTCACCAGTGTTTGGACTGTTCATGGATAAGGCTAATATAAAAAGCATAGTGGTTAATAGTTCAAATTCTAGCACTTCTACTTACTACTTTTATAATCCTGGGCAGTAACTTAACTTTGTAAACTTCAGTATCCTCTTGTAAAATAAAGATAATATATGATAACATATATACAGTATTTGGAGTAGAGTCAGGCATGTCTAAAGTTCTAAATAATTACTTCTGATCATTATTTAAGTTATTTGAAATCTAATATAAACTCATTGCTATAGTTTGAATGTATGTCCTCTCCAAAATCCATGTTAAAATTGAGTTGCCATTTTAGCAGTATTAAGAGGTATAACCTGTAAGAGGTGTTTAGGTCATAAGGGCTCCACCCCTATGAATGGACTAATGCTGTTATCATGGAAGTGGGTTCCTTATCATAGGAGTGGGTTTACCCCCTCTTGCTCTCTCTCTCTCTCTCACGCCCTCTCTTTGCCCTTCTACCATGTGATACCTTTGGATGTTATGATGCAGCAAGAAGGACCTTGCCAGATGCCAGCACCTTGACATTGGACTTCCTAGCTCCAGAACTATTAGCCAATAAATTTTTGTTCGGTATAAATTACCCAGTCTGTGGTATTCTGTTATATCAGCAGAACACAGACTAAGACACAAATTGGTACTGGAGTGGGATGTTACTATAACAAATACCTGAAAATGTGGAAGCAGTTTTGGAATCGGGTAATGGGCAGAGGCTGGAAGAACTTGAAGGTGCAGGTTTTAAAAAGCCTATATTGCTGTGGATGGACAATTAAGAGCAATTCTGGTGACAGCTCAGAAGAACAGAAGAGCTTTAGGGAAAGTCTAAATATTCCTAAAGATTACTTAAGTGGTTGTCACCAGAATGTTGATAGAAATATGGATGGCAAAAGCAATTTTAGTGAGGTCTCAAATGGAAATGAGGAACAAGATATTAGAAACTGGAATAAAGACCATCTTTGTTATGAAGTGGTGAAAAATTTGGCTGAACTATGCGTGCCCAAGGGCTTTACAGAAGGCAGAATTTAAGAGCAAGGAGCTAGAATATAAGTTGCATGGCTTTTAAAAATCACATACAGTAAAATGCAAGAGAAGAGAAACAATTTAAAGATGGGATTTATAATTAAAAAGGGAGCAGAACCTAAATATTTGGAAAATTAGCCACCTAGCCATGTAAAGAATGAAAAATCATGTAAGGGTGTGGTCAGGCAGCTATTTGATAAGGGGATTAGTACTAATAAAAGGAAGTCAAATGCTATTCATCGGGACAGTGGGAGAATGATCCTGAAGGCATTTTGGAGATCTTTGGGGATGCCCCTCCCATCACAGGCCCAAGGATGCCCTCCACAGGCTCACTGCCAAGGGCTGCCTCAGGACTCTGCTCCTTGCATTCCAGCACAGTGCTCTTTGGTCATCCTAGCTGTGGCTCACATGGCCTCAGGTGCAGCTCAGGCCACCACTCCAGAGAGTACAAGTGGTAAGCCTTGGCAGCATCCATGTGATACTAATTCTGCAAGTGCACAGAGTTCACAAACTGTGGAGCAATGGAGGCCTCCACCTAGGTTTTAAAGGATGCCTTTGGAGATCCTCAAAGCCCAAGATGAGAATTGACACAGGGTGGAACCACCAAAGAGAGTTCCCATTAGGGCAATACCTAGTGGAGCCTCAGGAACAGAACCACCCCCAATCCTCCAGAATTGCAGAGCTGTCAGCATGTAACTCCAGCCTGGGAGATTTTCAGGCAGGAAACTGTAACCCATGAGCAGTACTACATGGGCTGCACCCAACAAAACAATAGGGGCAGAGCTTCCCAGTGTGTCCAGGAGGTAGGACATGGAGTCAAAGAAGATTATCCCCAAGACTTAGGATTTAATGTTGTTCACCCTGTTGGTTTTTGGACTTACTTGGGGCCAGTTACACCTTTATTCTTACCCATTTGTCCCTTTCAGAATGGGAAGTTTATCCTATGCATTTCCCACCAGTGAAGATTGTAAGCACATAACTTGTTTTGATTTCATAAGCTCACAGCGGAGGGGAATATGCCTTACAATGAATCGTGCTTTGACTCTCACCCCTGTCTTATTTAGATGAGACTTAAGACTTTTGAGTTGAGGCTAGAAGGAGTTAAAACTTTTGGGGCAATTGGGATGAAATAAATTATTTTGTATGTGAGAATGTCATTTGGTGGCCAGGGATGGAATGCTACTGTTTGAATGTTTGTACCTTCCAAAATTTATGTTGAAATTTAGTTTCCATTGTAACAATATTAAGAGGTGGAACCTTTAAGAGGTGTTTAGGTAATCAGGGCTCTACCCTCATGAATAGACTAATGCCATTATCAAGGAACGAGTTTCTTATAATGGGAATGGGTTCTCCCCTCTTACTTTCTCTCTCACACTCTTTGCCCTTCCACCATGTGATGCCTTCTGCCATGTTATGACACAAGAAGAAGGCCCTCACCAGATGCTCCTACCTTGGTATTGAACTTTCCAGCCTCCAGAACTGTGAGCCAGTAGATTTCGTTTCATTATAAATTATTCAGCCTGTGGTATTCTGTTATAGTAGCACAAAATAGACTAAGACAGTCATAGATAACAAAGGATTGTGTAATGTATGCTTTGCACTTAAAGCTGTTTGGCATTTTCATAAATGCTCTGTGTAGTTGGTGCTCTAGGTAATAATGATGACATTTTTATGTTTAAAAAGGCATCAAGATGTGAAAATTATCCAAAGTTACTACAATTTTTATCACGAGGATGATCAAAATCAATCTGAAAACTACCAAGTAGTATATCTTGCCCTTGTCCAATAAGATTCAAGGGCATGCTAAATTGAGAATTGATTAACCAAGTAAGAGAGAAAAATAACCCAAAGACAAGAACCTTTCCTTAAAGAAAGTGACAAATGGGCTTCCCAAAGTCAAATCTGAGATCTCTTCCACCTAACAATTATTCACTCTTTTTGACTGAGAAATGCTTTTGAGGTGCAATACAAAGATACATCATTTTTAGAAAATAAAATGTTACACTGGAAACCTATTAACTCTGGAGTGCAGATCAAGATGTTGCCTGAAAATTCCTTCTGCAAACTCTGCAGGGATTTAATCAGTCACTCCTCTATATATAAGAATCGTGGTTAGCCTAAATGCTCACAGTAGTGGTCCCAAGCATCTGAGGCTAAGAATAAAATACACATACATTCTAGGGCAGACAGAACTCTGAAACTCTCTGCCTATCTTGATTTACTTGACTGAGTTTGGGGGGTTTAGTATATGGAATAATTCTCAAGTGTATTCCTATATATATACTCTAACTGTAGCAGTGGGCAAGTTTATTGTAACAGTCGTCAGTACGTTTCCTCCGAGCATTGGTATAGTTAGACTGCTCAAACTTTAGTGTGAATACAAATCACCTGAGGAAACCAGTTAAATTGCCGGTTCCTGGGCTACATCCCAGAATTTTGTATATGAATATCTTTTGCGAAGCCAGGCATCAGCACTTTCCACAAGCTGTGGAGGAGATGCAGACAGCCTACATAGCACATTTTGGGGAAAAAAAACAAAACATTACCTTTTCTTAGTACATGAAGTTGCAGAGGACTCTGGCTGCCATGTCAGGACAGCAAACTGGAGGAAAAAGGAGTTTAACAGGCTGCCACATAGAAAATTGTACATGTATATCATTGAGTAAAGGTGTGAAAACACTCACTGAGTAGGCTTCCCCTGCTGGGGATCACAAGAGGACAAACATCTGTGTAACTGTTCACAAACATTTGAGAAAAAGTAGTTACATATTGAGGGAGCAGGGAAGGAGAGTTTAAGAGCAGGGGATTAGCAGGGACATGCAAGAGGGGAGGAGCTATAGATACAGCTAGTGAGCTACAAAGCTATGTTTTAAACTCCGCTACATCTCTCTCCAAATGTATGCTCTTACTCACTGTATTAGTGGTTCTCAAACATAGAATGTGCAGGGATCGTGTAGAAAACTTGTTAAAATGAAGATTTCTAAAATCCACTACTGGAGATTCTTATTCAAAAGATCTGAAATGGAGCACAGGTGGTCCAGATAAAGGGGAATTTTGTATTAACTAAGATCTGTACCCCAAGCTAAGCTGCTGTAATGAAAAACTCCAAAATAAAAGATAGAAGTTTATTCATCTCTCTCCTTAGATAAGTGCTGGTCCAGGGTAGATAGGTGTTTCTGATATACAAGTTGATGGAGACATCTAGATTCCTTCTATATTATTGCTTTGTTGTATCCCAAGTACTATCTTGTCTGCAAAGTTTGAGGTCTTGCTCACCAGCTGCCTGTAGAAAGGAGGGATGAGAAGAAGTTATGGGGCAAGGAATTTTCTTTAAAGGAAACCCAGCAGTGAACACATCCTTTTGGCTCACATAAATTTGATGAAAATTTAGTCACATAGCCACACTAAACTGCAAGGCAAGCTTAGAAATGTAGTCTTTAGATAAACAGTCATGAACATAGGTAAAACTTTATTTTTTATTACTGGTTATGAATATTCATGAGATACAAAGCTGATTGTCACCCTTCATGCCCATGATGTGAGGCCCAGATTCATACTGGCAGCATACCCATTGCCACAAATTGCATTTGTACCCTGCGTTCCCCACCCAATTATCCCCAACCTCCCTCCTCTGCCCCCTTTCCCCCTGACTCCACTTTGTAGCCCAAGGAATGTTCCCTCCCTCTGCAAATCCAATGCACTACTGTGGTCTTTCTTTCCTTCCTTTTTTTTCTCTTAGCTCCCACTTATGAGTGAGGACATGCAGTATTTATCCCTCTGTGCTTTGCTTATTTCACTCAACATAAGTTTCTCCAGGCTCATCCTTGTTGCAAATGGGAGTGTTTCATTCTTTTGTTGGTGGAGTAGTATTCCATGGTATATATATATACCACAGTTTCCTTAAAACTTGATGTGATATTTATTTTTCAAATGAAGAAGGGGAGAATAGATATTGGGAGAGAGCTAGCAGCTTCTGCCATAATAGACTCCACTTTCAAAAGCACTGGATATTTATAGAATACCTGATAGGAAGTTAATCCTATTAGAGTGATATAACAGATACCAGTTCAAGGGCTAGTTGTTAGCAGAGGCCCAGAAAAAGAAAAAAAAAAAACTATAGAAGCAACTTGATTTCAATCTCAGAATATTTAGATCAGTTCTAATAATTAAGAATGGTGTTTAAGTAAAAAAGATGCCCTAAGGACCCTACTGTAACAGATTAAAAAACACTCCCCCTGAACTTTCATACCTGATGTGGTGTCATTCCCAAAGCTCTTTACACTGGAAAAGGATTCAGAAATCTGGAATACAAATGAAAAAGAGATCACATTCAATTAGGAAAACTCAAAAGAAGCTTCTTGAAATAAGTGACATTTGAAACAAATCTTAAAGGATGTGTAGTATTTTGACAAGTTGAGTTGAAGAGAACAGTGTTCTAGTTCCAGTTCAAGAAAACATGGTAACATGAGCAGAGAGAGGAAAGAGAGAGAGAGACAGAGAGAGAGAGAGAGAGAGAGAGAGAGAGAATGAAAAAACGAGGCATTCTCAATAACTCTCTAATTCAACTCAAAAGATTTTTAGAATAATCGCAACAAAAAAGTTGGGGTGAGTCAATATGAGGGAAATACCCAGAGAGCAAGCAACAAAATGAAAATGAACAAATAGGATTACATTAAACTAAAAAGTTTCTGCACAGCAAAAGAAACAATTAACAGAGTGAATAAACAACCTACAGAGTGGGAGAAAATATTTGCAATCTGTGCATCTGGAAAAGAATTAATATCCAGAACATACAAGGAACTAAATTACTTAACAGCAAAAAATAAATAAATAAATAACCCAACCAAAAAGTGGGCAAAGAAGCTGAATAGGCATTTCTCAAAGGAAAATATACAAATGGCCAACAGACACATGAAAAAATGCTCAACATCACTCAGATTCAGGGAAATGCAAATCAAATCCACATTGAGATATCAGTTAGACAGGATATTATTAAAAAGACAGAAATAACAAATGCTGATGAGGATGCAGAGAAAGGGGAGCCCTCCTACACTGTTGGTGGGACTGTAAATTGATCCTGCCATTATAGAATATGATATGGAGGTTCCTCAAACAACTACAGATAGAACTGCCATACAATCCAACAATCTCATTGCAGGATTGTTGGGATGGAAATCATCATGTTGAAGAAATACCTGCATCCCCAATGTTTATCGCAGCTCTATTTATAACAGCCAAAAGTTGGAACCAACCTAAATGCCCATCATCAATTGACTGGGTAAGGAAAATGTAAATATACTCAATGGAATACTACTCTGACATAAAAAAAATGAAATATTGCCATTTGCAGCAACATAAATGAATTAGAGAAAATGATGTTAAGTTAAATAAGCCAGGCACAGAAAGAGAAATACCATATGTCTTTACTCATAAGTGGGAGCTAAAATAAGAACCATATAAATAAAAAATAAAAAAGAAAGATACAAGAATCACAATAATATGTTGAACTTTCAAAAGGAGAACTGAGGTTACCAGATGTGAGAAAGGGGGAGGGGGAAAGGAAGAAATTGGTAAAGGACCACAAAAAGATGACATTGTATATTGTTGAATACAATAATTATTCTGATTTGAGCATCATATTGCAGATAGATATTAATAGTCAATTCCTTAACCCACAGATGTAGACAATCTACTATTTTATGATAAAAATAAAAATTAAAAACAAAATGCTTCCTGGACAAAAAAAAAAAAAAAAAAAAATGGGGGAAATAAACATTGGAAAAAAAACCTAGCTAGTTTAATTCTTTCTATTCTGTTATATAATTGCATATTAATTTAATTTTTCATGGCTTAGAAATAATATTACAGATTGAAACTAAATTCAGCATTCCACTGACTTGACACCAAGAGACAGACATTCTCTTGCAAATTGAAGAGGGAAAAGGTTAAACACACCAGAAACTCCGCTCTACTAAACTTCGCCCGAATTTCCATTAAATTGTCTCCTTTGTGCCTTTGAATTTGTGCAGTGGGCATCAACTCTAATGTCTTTTTATCAGCTTTTCATGCTCTCTAGTCCAAATAGTAACATTTTAATATATTATTTTTGCTATATGAATATGTAATTCATTTTTACTAATATTTTTAGTCATTCAGTGATGGGGCTGCATAACAGAAGTAGCTGAATTTCATCTGACTGTATTAAGAGCTAGTTTGACAGTAGCTACGGGCAAAGCTATAAAGTGTTGCAGAAATTGTCAAATGTCCTAGTCTTCATTGATATAAGTTTCACACACCACCTTTCAAATGTTACTCTTTCTTGCTAATATATTGATCATTCCTCCTTTTTATAAAGCACTTTCTCCAAATGTGCCTACATCTTTTTATTATGAACCATTGTCATTCATCCATATGAATAAGAGTAGAAAACGTTGGAGCAGTCCATATTAAATTTCTGAGTTAGTGACATCAGAAAAATTCATACTTTCTAACTTGACATTTCTGAAATAGAAAGATGACATTGGCCATCAACTGACATGCATTGTATTTGTTTACACAGCAGAACATGAACTTTGGAGTCACACAAACTGGAGTTCAAAGCCTGTGTCTGTCACCTACTAGGTCACCCTGGGCAACTTACTTAAACTTAGGGGAGATAATGCATGTAAAACAATTTGCACATGTCCTGGCACACAATAAATACTCAGTAATCAGTGATTTTTTTTTATATTTATATACTATATGTGAGAAATAAACAACAATTAGTTTATCAATAAGATGATTTGTAAATTTGTGTCTTTAATATTTTTAGCATTAACATTTTAGAAATTCTAAAAGCAGTGGAGGATCTTGATATAGTTTTTTAGAATAGCTAGAGATAAACTCAGAAATAGTTGCCCCAAGGGCTGAATTTCATTTGAATAAAATGTTTGAAATGATTAAAATTAAGTCATTTCTGTTATAGTTAGAAACAAAATAAATCATTTGAAGCACTGACGTATTTTCTAAAAAGCATTCACATCAAATGAGTCTCATTTTTTTTAAATGGTGTATCCCATTTTTTCCCTTTGGAATAAATTTTCCAAGTTGGTTTTAGACAACAGAATGTGTTATCCTACATTAAAATTTCAAATAATATTAAGGATTTGAGGTAGAACATGTTATAAACTAGTTAGAACATCTCACAAAAAATTTTAGAAGTAGTCAAAGTATTAGTTCATTTGATAGAATGAAAATTATATAAAAAGTATTTTATGGTCTCTGGATAGGGGAGAGTTTCTTCACAAAGACTCAAAAAGCAAAAATAATAAGGGAAAAAACAGTTAAATGTAACTGCATAGAAATGCAAAATATTAGAAAAGCAAAAATATAACAAAAATATGGTCAAAAAAGATTTCCACTTCTAGCCACGATATAGTACTGAGGGCTAAACTTACCAGCTCACGATAAGCAGCTAGAAAACTGAACTAAATATGTGAAATCATTATTTTTAGTTTTGACAAGAGGCAGCACAGTACTGTCATTCCTGAGAAAAGGGAAATTAATGAGGGTAGCATTATCACTGCCTAGCTTTCTGCTTAGAGGCACATTCCAGTCCATGGTTCAGGAAGGAGAAGGCCAAGCAGAGCCTTGTGGTAACACTGAGTTGAGGAGATAGAGATTAGAATTCAGGGAGATTGCAGTGGCTTAAGTTTGTGAGTACAGGAAGAGAGATATGCAGAGCAAAGGCTCCAGGAATATGAATAGGGGTCCCCATGAGTCTGTTGCTAAATACTAAGTTGAACATGCATAGAGTGAAATTCCAAGAAGTTGAGCAAAGAACAACTGTGGAGCTGAATCTGAACAATTTACAGAACTCATAAAGTGATGGGAGAATTTGAAAATTATATAAATTTGAATTTGTATTTGAATATAAATATAAATTTATATTTGAATTTGAATTCTAGAGTGTGGACTTCTTGTTGAAAAGCCAGGACAATTAATAAACACTACAGAAGGGTCATTCCTTAGTAACAGGGCAAAATTAGCTGTAAAATTACCATAGCAAAGCTTATAATCAGTCCTCAATGGGATAAAACTGATCCAAAAGTAAATCAAGTCCCTATGAAAACAAAGCTCTAAACTCTGAAAAGTTAAAGAAAACCCAGCACTCCACAATGTAAAACTCTCAAAGTGCAACATCTAATAAAAATTTACTTCACATGTATAGAAGCAAAAAACTATCACCCATACCAGAAAAAAAAAAAAAAAAAAAAAAAAGAAATGAGAACTCAGACAC